>NC_046659.1:149971096-149980601 GCF_010883055.1 Belonocnema kinseyi | reverse complement strand
CTAGTCGGGAGTGGTGCTGACTGAAAACAGATGATTTGGAGCGATTCGCGCGCCATCTGTTGGTCATTCTAAGGACTTATTGAACTACCCTCGTAGTAACAACAACCCTTCAATTTTTACCTCTTAGCGACAGAAACTCGCTAGAATTTGTTCAAATTGGGAATGGTATGAAAATTGTTTTTGTGGAGTGTTTTAGGTAGAAAGTAAGAATGCAGAATTGAAAATCTTGAAAAAATTTTTTTAAGAATATACAAATTATTTTTTAATAAAGAAAAAATGGCTTTTTTGAATTCGGCTTGAATAATATTGATTTTGAAAAAGTTGAATATTTTTTTAGCTGAAACCTATTTATTTGAAATTCTGTGGACTTCGTTTGAACTCAAAATATTCAAAGAATCTTAGAATAATTCCTCGTATAAAAAATGCAGTGATATCTTGATAATTCGAAAAGTTTAGAACAATTTAAATATTTGAATGTAAAGTTTTCCGTTCTCTCAATTTACCGTGTCAAAAAGGGGCGTTTCCATTTTTTTAAAAAGTTTGACCTTCAAATAATCCTGAAGTTCATCCTCAATGTCAAAGTAAGGTCACCATCAATTAGGACTTAAGAAAATAAGGCCAGTTCTGTTACTTTTGTGACATATCGATCTTACGTTTGTAATGCAGAAGTCCCATGGATACGAGGAGCACAATTCTGTGGAAAATCTTCATTTATTCTCAGCAGACGCAACGATAGACAAAGGAAATATTATTTTTCACGAAGTTTGTAATAAAACTGACTCAAAAAATGAATACGTGTACTAACTTTTATTGCCTCTATGTTAGATCTTACATCTCAAAATTTCCAATATTTGCTAAATGGCTCAAAGAGTAGAACCGTTTAGAATCATTAAAATGTCTTTATCTTGTAAGTGTCTGTCATGTTTATAAAGGAATAATGAGATTAAGAAAAGAAGTGGCGATTTAATCAAATAATCATGCTGTGTTTACTGTTTAAAATGATTCAACTGGAAGAATAAAGACATTTGATTAAAATTTTTTTCATATTTGCTAAATGGATTACTCATAGAATAGAACCTTTCAGAATTTTTAATAAGTACAAACACTGTTGGAAATTTCTGCAGGAATTTTCAGAGACGCGTCACTAAAGCTTTGTTGCAGAGAACGTTTCTAAATTTTCCGAAACTTTAACAGAAATTTCAGCAACGGTAATTGCATAAAAATCAAGTCACATATCACAAAATTCTGTTACAGTGTAGGAATTTTCAGTTACTGTAACTGAAAATTCCTAGAGGTTAAAAATTCTTTTTGGTTCATTATTTTGATATAAAACATGAAGTCTATAGTTGTCTTGAGAATATAAAGATCAAGAAAATATAACTGAAGTGAAGACTAATTAAATGTTATGTAGGGTAAGGAGGGGGGGGGGGGCCAACCAGTTAACAGTTAATGATTTTTTTCAAGTTAATAAGATGTTGAATTGATCCATTTTTTTCTAATTTCGAGTTCTACATTATTTTATATCATATTTCTATAAGTATTAATCACATGAAAAAAGCAATGATTATGTAATCTAATTATATCTAACAAGCTGTATTTCGTCAGCTTTGCCCCTTACCTAGAACAGTATTACCTCATCAAGGAAGCATACTCCCGAATAATTAGGAAGGTTCAAGTCCAACTAAACTTGATAGCTCGCACCCATGAATTAGGATATTTGTCTGTAGATAAAACAAAGAAAATCATAAAACAACAGCATTACTGGCCAGGTATGACTAAACAAATAGAAACTTACACACAAAGTTGTCTCACTTGCACAATCAGACCCCAAGTGAGATTGATAAAAGCGGACACAGTGATAATAGAACTTGCGAAAACTCCTTTCGAAACTATAAATCTAGATAAATTTACTATCGATGATAAAGACTTCCTAATGTTTACAAAAAGTTTGACAAGATACGTTTGGACCATGCCAGTAGAAAAAAACAAAATACCAGAATTAATAAAGAGATTTTTCCACACAATAACTATCTCTAAAAAATTAATTACAGATAATGAACCCGTCTTCTTAAGCAAAGAAATGCAAACTGTAGCAAACTCATTAGGGATAAAACAGATAAAAATGTCGGTCTATCACCCTCAGAGCAATGAGATTGTTGAAAGGGTGATCGGAACCATAAAACTTTTAGCGTCCACAATTGAGAGTAAAGTAACACAAAGAGTAATGAGAGCCACGCAAATCTATAATACTAGCCCTTATTCTGGTACTAACTATATACCAGAGGAGCTTCTATTTGCTAAGCCGAAAGACATTCCCCATAATAAACATGAATACTAACAGCTTCGTGGTGAAAGAGTACAGGCATAACGAGAAGACGCGGTCGAAATGACGGGGAAAGCGAAAATCATTAATCAAAAAAGGTCACAAGGACAGCGAAAGAAGAATCTTACTCTCCAGGGGATTATGTTCTAATGAAAACCATGTCAAATGGGAAATCAACATGAACAAAGCCGCTGACAGTGCTCTACGTTAATAACGATACAAATACATTAAACTTGGTTTTTAATGCTCAAAAATGTTTGAGACACTTCAATGATGCCAACTACTATTCCGCAATAGATAATTAGGAACATTTTTATTACAGAGCATAAATGCCGACGGAAAATACAACCTGGAAACGGTAAACGCACCAATTTGGCAAGAATTCCTCTTTACAACTCGCTTCTATCATGAAACCTGGGATTCTGTTTATTTTTTGGACATATTGGAATTACAGGAGGATATCGAACATTTAAAGAACTGCACCCAGCAAACTCATCACTATTGTATGAGCCTTACAAGCAAATGCACAATGCTAAAAACCATAGAAACTTTAAAAACCCGTATTAACAAACTTGCAAATAGATATGAAAATATCGAAGCCTTATCCTCCAAACGAGCGAAGCGCGGTTTATTCAACTTCATCGGCACCGCTATCAAATATTTATTTGGTACTATGGCTGCCGCAGATGCAGAAAATATAAATAGGGACATTGATGATGTATACAACAAGACCAAGGGAATTGCAACCTTAATTAAAAACCAAACCAGCCTTATGCAAACATCTGTTACACAAATTGAAAAATCCATAAAAAAACAGAACAAGACCTAGACAAAATGCAACGCTTCACTGGAGCATTAACAGACATCACTAATCAATTAAAAATTAATAACATTATTCTGAACTCCCTCTTTGACATGGAAATACATGTGGAGAAGACAAATGAAGCCATCCACATGATTGAATCAGCAATATCCAAAGCAAAGACAGATATACTATCATCCGAGTTAGTAACACTCGAAGACTTTATCAAATCGCTCTCTTTGATACAGACAAACATTCCACGCAAACTACCTTACTCACTGATATATAAGGCCCACACACCTATTCTCGAAAAACGAAAGTTCTCTGTATTTCGTTACATTTCCCTACCCCAGCATGAGATGTTCAACTATTATCTTTTTGGCGGAATCCAAGAGAAACCCATTGCACTCGCAAAAGATGGAACAACCTACACAACTGTTGATGAAAGGAAATGCATAAACACTGGAGAATTATACTTTTACCAGACAACTGACATCTTGAAACAAATTCACACCGAAATTTCGTGCGTGGGATGGATAATCTGCAATGAAGGAAAACCCTGTGAAAAGAAATATGTGAAAATCACTACCGACTATATATACAGCTATGCTAAGGGCTATCAATGGCACATCTCCTCGTACAATCTGATACAAGTGACGATATCCTGTCCAGCAGAAGAAGATGTTAAAGATACAATATCGATAGCCACAGACCTCACATTCGAAGACCATTGTAGGGCGACTTTGGGGAAATAAACTTTTCTCGCAGCTACACACTATTTCAAAAGTAGTCCTGTCAAACAACAACAAATCAAATTTAATTTTACCAAACTTGAAACTGACATTTTAAGCACAAATAAAATACCCTTACCCAATTTTTCTGATACTCACTTGAATATACAGCAACTCAAAGACTCAGCTCATAACTTGGCGGGGCCCAAACGGATTTTGATATTTTCTTAACAGAGAGACGCAGCCATTCTTGGTGGATCACTCTTACCATAATATTAGAGAAGTTGGGATGCACTAGTCTAGCCATACTAATACTTGGCTTATTTTGGAAATGTGGATTGAATAATCTACTGCGACTAATACTACTCACAACTCCATGTGGGAAGGTCATCTATAAGATAAAAGGACCAGCCACAATTAACCATGCAACTAACGCACTACTTATCCCGTTATCTTAAATGTATTTAAGAGGCTTGGCCTCCAGGCGCCGCAGCATTCTATTTTATACTCTTGAAGGGTACATACTGCCCAAAAAGTATATAAATTCTCAAAAAGTCTGTAGAAGTTAATTATCCTTGGAAATATATTCCTTAACTGCTTTTGATTATTAAAAAAAAACTTAATATCAAAAAAAAAAGTTAAAAATCGCCATGTTTATTACTTCAGAATAAGACCTTATAGTCCGAGAGCTGTGGGACCGAAAATGCAGCAGTTTTAGAAAGGCTGATATTTTAACATTAGGTCATGTATTGATCAACGCATCTTAGTTGCTGGATCGTTCTGTTGCTGTTTGCCGCTGCTGCTCTGTGACTCAGTAAGATAGTGGACCCGATACTCGAATACTTAACGGCGTAGTGTCAACTCCTGCCCATTTCAAACATTTTGAAGTATTTAAATTCGTAAAAAACGTGTAAAACTATTTTTAATGGTAAATATAAGCATTCTTCAAGCTATTAAAAGAAGAAAATATAAAATTTTTAAATATTAACTTCAAAAATAGATATATTTAAAGATTGACTCATAAGGAGCAGTAGTCGAACGCGACTTTGCCCTTGGGAGCAGTTGTTGAATAGGCAGGGTCATAAAAGTCATTTAATTAGAATTAAACAACAAAAATCAAACATTTAAGGAAAATCAACATTTGATACCATTCTTGCCATCAATTTATTCAAAAATTCTTTAAAATTTCTAATTAAAATAAAACTTAATCTGCTTGAGTTTATTTCGAGGGTTTTTTCGTAGCACTTAGTGATTTTTTTGATTTTCGTTTCTTCCAATAATAAATTTGCTTTTTCTTTGGATAAAGTTTTTTTTCTCAAGGCTTCTTTAATTATTTTACTTTGAATAATATTAATTTCAGTTTCCAGTGCTGTTTGCTTTTCCTTAAACTGATCAGTTTTTAATTGAATACACAACAGTTATTTCTGAGCCTTATATTGTTTAAGCTTTAAATCTGATCTGTTGATTTCATCCTGTACTTGAAGTTTTTGCGGCCTATTTTTTTTCAAGGTTCTCTTCTGATTCTATTTTAATTTGTTTATTTTTTATCATTTTAGATTTTTTGTCAGCTTTTACTTTCTCTTTTTCTCGTTTTCGCTCTGCTGTTAAATCCCATAAATTTCTCCAAGCTAACCCAGTAGCAACAGGAGGGAATTTTGGTTAATTTTCATTATCAGGCTTTACTTCTTGACGTCCTTTTTTTACTTATATCAAATTTCTGCATAAAAAGAAAATCCTTGAAGGCAGTTTTCACTATAGGCTTAGAAGTTGAACCTAAGCCAACAAGAAATTATATCATTAAAAAGATAATATAAATCTATGAATATTTAATTGTAAATAAATAAAACCCTACTCACTGTTATTCTTTTGTACAGTAGATACACAATCGTTGCATGCATTATTTTATTTTATTATTATTATTTTATTATTTTATTTTTATTTTTTGTCTTATAACTGAACAATTAGAATGCTTCAACGTAGGCTTATTTGGTATGCATAACTCTAGACCCTGTTCACAATCGTTATCATTTTCAAAATCACCCTGTTGACATTTCCACAAGCAATAAAATGTACATTAAATTTGTTTGTTACATGAAGTATAAATATGTAAATGTAAATATGTAAATAGACGAATTTTTTCCTAAAAGAATTTATAGCCATGACCAAGTGAAATTTATATTCAATACAGAAGTCTAAAATATTTGTGCCTTTAATATTTTTTAAAAGGATTGTATAGAACTCAAATATGCAAAAAAAAATATATTTTTGCATGATTCAAAAAAATTTGAAAGTATTTATAATATTTAAACAATTAAACATGTGTAAACATTTTCCCATTATGCTGATGTAGTAAAAAACATTTTGTAGTGAAATAATTCCCTATACACTCTTAATTTTCAAAGAATCTATCACAACATTGGAAATAGTCTGGTATTCCTTAATTTTACTGTTCATCGAAGAAATATCTACATCATGATTGGCACATCTGGCATTATGGGCTTCTTCGAAAATCTTTCTTTCAACCTCATTGGAATAGGGACTGTCATGTAACAGAAAAAATGTATATTTATGAAAAAATGATATTTATACTTGTTACACATGTACATTTAGTATTGGATAACAGTATATTTTATAATTTTTTCATTTGATGTTTAAAAAACTGATTTTTTTTTATTTATTCTTAGATTTTTCATTGGTATTTGGATCTACTTAAACTTTCAGAAGTATCCATTGCAACTTCTGAGTTGTGTTTAGTGCCATCGATATCCATAGTCTTTGTCGAAAAAGTTTCAACATCGATGTCTATAGTCTTCGCCGAAGGAATGTCAACATCATCAATACTGAGCCTACAGTCTTTGACATCTTGTGAAAAATTAATTTTAGACTCATCGCAGCTTAACTCCATGATAATATCCATATTTTCTAAATTTATTCTTGTATTTGCACTATTTAATTCAACGTTAAACTGGCTTACTTCAACATTTTTGTCGCTAGCTGTTTCTTGGAAGCTGTCGCTAGAACCAGCTACGATAAAGTTTCCATTAGCATACAATTTTTTGGAGAGTAAACAGCCCATGTTAAGAAGTTCCTCTACAATTTCTATAATAACTTTCCTATCTATCGTACGAGTACTAATGCTATCACACTGATCTCCAGAACCAGTATCCGTGACAGTTTGATCTAACATCCTGAGTACACTTTGTTGACATCTGAGCCAAAACTTGTATAATTCTTTGCGTTCGACTGATCCAGTCCACTCGATTGAATCATCATGACTTTTAAACTTGATCAAAATATCTGCATCTAAATGGCATTCGAAGAAAGAGTTGTTTTGGCCTGATGTACTAGATACTTCAACATTCGGTTCAGAGGATGTCTGATCTTTTTGTACTTCTATTTGTTTATCACCAATTTTCAATAGCTAATTGTAGTTGATGGCATGTTGAAAAAATTGATTAGGCCCACATTGCTTGAATCTATTACCAAAAATTTTCTTTAAATCTAGAAAATCTAGAGCACCCTTGAGTACTCCTGTGAAATGAACTTTTCTCAAAAGTGCACCATCATTTTCTATCCTCCACTGACGTACTTCATCTCTGTATTTAGTCTTCAGTGGATGAAAAAGTGATACGTCCATCAATTGCATAATGTGCGTGACATTCGGGTACAATGCTACCAATTCAATTTTATGGGCAACGCAGAAATCACTCAATGATTTAGTAATGTGGTAACTGTGGCCATCTACGTATGCGATCACAGGAAATTCAATATAATTTTTACACACCATGGATAGAACACACTGATCATATACATATAGAATGTCTCACTGACCATCCAACCACTCTCGCTTTTTCCTATTACAAACTCATCTGGAAAGTTTTGAGAAATGAGTGATGAAACTCTTTTATTGATATAAACTACCACAGTTGGAAGCAACTGAACAGCTGAGTTATCATCTATAAGAGCTGTATAACATTCTTTATCGTTACCACTCACATTATGTACAGCTTTGTCTCCTTTACGCACCAAAACTTTCTTATCTTTGGGACAGAGAAGGATAGCTGACTCATCTAGTTTAAAAATTCTCTTTGAACTGATGTTAAGGAGACCCAAGGGTGCCAAATCTTTTCTGACTGCACCAAATCACCATTTTAAACCCTTTTCTGAAACTTTGGCCCTTGATTTGGTTATGTTTTGACACATACGCTCAGACACTTGTGATGTCTACGTAAAAATCCCTTCTACCAGTTTTTGGAAGGCCTCCCATCAGTGAATGGTGTAACTCTGTCTGTTTTTTTAAATCATTTGCACACTGTCAAGTAGATGGTCTTTGGTGATTGGAAAGCCAGCATTGCCAGCTCTGAATATCCAATCGACCAATTCTCGCTCTTCTTCTCTAGTGAAAACAGAAGCAGACCCTTTTCTAACATTTAGAGAGTAGGTACCTATCACCCTCGAATGTAGTGTAGCGACTGGCACATTAAAAGATTTACTGGCACTTCTTACGGATTGTCAAGCTTTAACACCTTCTACAGCTTTTCTTACGCCATTAACCGTATAAATAGACTTTTTTGAACACTGCTTCGTCCTTTCTAAAAAAATCAATGAAAATCCATAAGTGTTCGAGTTTTAGGTTATATACTGTAAAACGAGACGGTATACCCGAACACTTCAAAAAAACCAGAGAAACATTGAAAATGTTGAATTACCTATTTTCCTTAACTACACTAATATCTACTATTTAATATAAAAAATATTAAAGGGTAATATCTGTTTATACTAAAAGTATAAAATCTGAGATATTAAATGTAAATATCCCAGATTTTGCATAGTATGTGCCAAAGTGAAGGTTACTTTAATTTACGTGTCGCTTCTCGTCACCGGCCGGTCGCGTTTCTTTTGTGCAGTGAATTCATGGACGTTCGCAAGATTTTAAAAGGTTGGAATTGCGAAGAGTCTGTGATAAAAACATTCGTCGAAGGTAAGTTTTATTTTTGTTTTAAATTATTTGTTATTCTTTTCTAGAAAAATTGTAGAAAATAAACTTTTTTGAAAAGCCGACATAACCTCAAATTGCAACAATCTATAGCTAATGAAATTGATAAAAAATACCTACTTCGATGAGCATTGCACAATTTTTTCTAGGGAGCCTGCAAACTTCGTTGTTATATATAACAAATTTTGATACAGAAATCTAAGTGTGCTTTCATGACATTTAATTTAGATGTTTTGAAATACTTAAAGAATTGATAATTCGATTATTCTAATTATTTAAAGCGTAGTACATTTTTTTAAAGTTTAAGATTAAAAATGTTTCGGCCTAAGAATTTGAAGTTAAAAAGACTTCCAATTACAATACTTTTAAACTTTAAAGATTTCTTAAAATTGTCAACAATTAATTCTAATAGTTTAAAGTTGTAAAGTGTATTTATTTGAATTTTCCAAAAACGTGAAACTTTTAGCAAAATGTAATTGAACAATTCCATTAAAAATTCTTTTACAACTTTAAACGACTAAACCTAAAAAAAACCACCCACGTTTGAAACGGATTCTACGAGGGTAGTTCAATAAGTCCTTAGAATGACCAACAGATGGCGCGCGAATCGCTCCAAATCATCTGTTTTCAGTCAGCACCACTCCCGACTAGAT
>NC_046659.1:149958985-149970996 GCF_010883055.1 Belonocnema kinseyi | reverse complement strand
TATAGAGCTCCAAGGAGATGATGTTGAAAAATAAAAAAAAATTTACCCAAAAAAAATTGTTTTTATACTTCATTCTAAGGACTTATTGAACTACCCTCGTATAACAAATCTTTAACAGGTCTAGAACGCTAGGAAAACCGATTTGTAACATTTTTAGAACAATTGTAGAACTCAATTAGAAATGTTGTATAACAAATCTTTAACAGATCAAGAACGCTGTGAGAACCGATCTATAACATTTTAAAAACAATTGCAGGACTCAATTACAAATTCTGTATAAAAAATCTTCAACAGGTCTAGAACGCTATGGCAACCGATCTGTAACATTTCTAAAATAATTCTAGAACTTTGGTACGCTGCGTTGTGAAAAATCTAGGACAATTCTACAAGAGTCAGAATCAACATTTCAACATTTTAAAAGTTGATTTTGCTGTTTTTTCGAGTTTTTTAAAAAGGAACCGAATGGGGATTCAACGCTGTCTTTACGGGTACTTTGTAGAGGCTACATTCGGTTCCTTCGGTCCGCCAAGGTAATTAAAATTCAAAACTATTAAAAATATATAAACCTAAGTGATTCAAATTGAAAATAATGATTAATTCATCCATTATAAACGCTGCCTTAATTTTAAATTCTCTAATTTATAACTTCATTGAAATTATTCTTCAAATGTTTTCAATAAAAATTTATTTGATTTTATAAATGTGATCTAAATTGTAAAGAAGAGAGTCTGATATGCTTAAATCTCAAACTCTTTTATTTATTTGTAAAAAATAATTTGAAAGATGATTTAATTGTGAGGTTATGTTTGAGGATATCGATAATATGCTTATATCCATGATTCTAAATTTCTGATAATAAATTCGACGAAGAATCCTTTTTATTGTTAGATGCCACAACAATTGAATCGCTTATTCCAAAAAAAGGGCCTCTGCTAAAGTTTAAGCATAAATATCAGATATTGTTTTGATCGGTATGCAAACGTTTACCCTATAGGCTCTCTTATTATCGCATTGTTTAATAAATATTTCTTTAATTTGTATAAGACGTTCTGGACATTTAGGCTTGAGAATTTAGATCAATCTCTTGAATAAATAAATTGGCGAATCTCGGTTAAAGGGTACGAGAATATCCGACTATAATTAATTTCTGTTTGTAGGTGGCGATTCTTAATGGACCACTTCAATTTGATGAAGAAGCAACTCATCATATTTCTAATGAGGACTTAGCTAAAGAAGCTTCTACGATTTTTTCACATTTACAAGCTTAATCTAAATTACTTAATGCGATTTACGATAAATATTTTTGTTTTTTATTTGTCTTGTATTATTTTACATAGGGAGTCTTGAGAATTACAATTCGCACGCGGAAAAAAAATTCTTGATGCGATCGAGTAAATAGAGAATACATTAAACTCAAAGAAAGTGTCCGCTTAGATTAGGTAAAAAGTCTAGTTAGAAGAGTTGAACATTTAGCTACTTTATGTAAATTGTTCTCGTAAATCAGTAATTTGGACAAAATTGCTAAGTTCGAGAGTTTATTATTTTCGACAAATTATGTATAATTGTATTATCTTCAGATTAGAACAAATTTAGTTGTTATAGAAATATATTAACTTACAGTAGCCAATCTTTCGTCTGGTATCGCGAAAATGAATTTCCCTGAAATCCGTATAATGCATTTGAAGGTCAAGTTTGTTGTTTTCATCGCGTTTCTTGATATTTCATTATAGTAATTACATACAATGGAAACAAATGTAAAGTATTATTACCGCATCAGGAACTCTATTTACTATTAACATTCGTGCACATTTTAAGTGGTAAAAAGCGTTTAATTGTCTAAAGTAAATCTGAACTGTCACTGCTTCCGCTTAGACCGTCGCCATTTTATTTCGCTGCTCCCACAATGCACCGGCGCTCTTCCGATAATTCCTTCAGACACCTATTCTTGATATCTCTATTATAGCTATACTTATTAGGGGTTTGATAATACGATATCCCCGATATATGGAAAATGGTCAAGGGATCTTTCTAAATTCCATCGTTCATTTCCAGCTAAATGTTTAGCTATAATAAGGAATAATATCCCTGTCACAGCTCAATTTTTTTTACTGTGCATCTTGGCTGAAAATTCAATATCCAAAAAAAAAACTTCTAGAATTCGGGATCGATGAAGAGACAAAGATTATCCTTAGACATTCAAAGCCGTATACTAAATCCAGTCTCTGTGGGAAATAAACGTTCTTTGGATGAGAGGCGTGAAGAACTTAAGCTTTTTCCACATGTTAGTTTCTACAAATGGCTACTTCTAATTATTTCCGTTTCCTTATTGTTTTTTATACTCATAGTTTTTAGCAATGTAAATATTTCTGTGTAGGATTTGAAAGCCATTTTAGAAAAAGATATTGATGGAAGTATTGCTTTGAAAAGTGGTGATACTTTAAATAACAAATCTCGGAGTCAATTACTTAAAGCTGTGGTGAATTATCTGTTCAGAGTATTTTCTAGGAAAAACCTGTAAGTAATCAATTTATAAATGTTTCGAATTAAATCATTTTAAAGCTATTTTAGGTTAGAAGGATTGAAAATTTAAAGATTTCTAATTTCTTTTAAATCTAAAAAATTTCAATCAAAAGTCAAATTATTTTTATTTCAAGTCGATGAAAATCAATCATTGTTCAACTGTTAATTTTGCTCCAAGAGAAAAATTATTCAAATTATGTGCTTTGCATATATGATTTATATTTGCTTTTTTTAAATAAACAGTTAAATATTGCTTCATATTGAAAAAATGTCACTTTTTAATTATAAAAAATTTCAAATCATGTATTTTGACTTCAACCACCAACTAACTTCTCTTCGTTGAGTGCTGAGGGGAAAACAATGAAGCAAATACATGGGAAAAAACATTATTTTTGTAAAATCTTCGTAATGAATAATAATTATTATCATTTTATTAATTAACTAAATAGTTCTTAAAAAATAAAACATATTTTTTAAATAGACTGAAACAGAAAAAATTAGTTTTTGTGGAAATATTAGAAAAATACGGCTAAATTGACCGAATCCCATGTATTTCGTCTATTGTTTTCCCCTCACCATTGAACGAACTGAAGCTAGATAGTGTTCGTAGCGAAAATACCTCAAGAATTACAAGCCATTTCCTGGCTCAATAGACACCCTGTATTAAAATTATTGGTTTTTGGGTCAAAAGTAACAAATTAAAAAAGGTCGAAAAAATAAATTTTCCAATAGTTTTCATTTCTTGTTGTAAATATCAAAGTATTTATTTGTTCTGAAAAATTTGTTATCATAAATCTTTTTCTTCAAATTAGACTTTCTATTGGTGTTAGTATTTATTTGAGTAATTTTTATTCTATTTTTAATCAACACACCCCAATTAATATTTAAAAGTTTTGTTATCCCTTTTGTATATTTCGTTTTATTGGTTATAATTAATCTGAAAAGCGAATATTTTCATATTAAAATATTTTTCACAAAATGAGGATCAATAAAAAAATAAATATCTAATAAAATGGCAATAACAATTTAATATTATAATTAATCATTTTCATACAATTTTTCAATATAAAATATTGGCAAGAAGTATGGGAATACCTTGTGTTACTTAGTTGCGTTAAAGCATTTTATTTTAATAATAAAACTAATTGCTTTTTTTTACTCGACGCTGAGTGAAATATATGACATCCCTGCGCTTACTTATATTTGGTTCAAACATTCAGAAATACTACTCTTTCAGAAATATTGGGAAAAAATTCTGAATCAAAAATTTTCTTTTACTTATTTTTAAGGTAAATATCAAGGTAATTTAATAAAATTTTTGGGAAAACCAGTGCTGATTTTTTTTGTATTCTGGCAAGATTTTAAAGTATTTTAATTAAAAATTACCCGTGTGGAAAAATGTCCGGACAGTCTGGTTACAGGTCTGGCCCAGGTCTGGATTTATCTAGACTTTCTGGTCTGGAAGAACTGATCTGGCTCAGGTCTGACACCAGTCTTGCTCAGGTTTGACTTTCTCTAGACCGTCTAGCCTGGAAGGTCTGTTCTGACCCAGGTTTGGCGCCGATCAGAGAGCCATTAGAAAAAAAATCTTAAGTTCCATCACCAAATTTTTTTTTGGATTTGTTTTTAAAAAGTTACAGGGTGTCTAAAATAATGGAAAATAAGACATTCAAACTATGAAAACACGACTTTCTTTCTTCTGATCTTGAGAGTCTGGTCTGGTCCAGGCCTGCCGATGATCAGCGAGCCAAGAAAAAAAATCTAAGTTCGATACATTAAATTTTTTCTTACATTTCAAAAAGTTACAGAGCCTATAATTACATTTTTGGAACTAAAAAAGTTTATAGTGAAATTTTTGTATCCAAGTCATTAAAAAAATAAAGTTTTCATGGTAATATATTAATCCAGCCAAAAGTTAGCTGTAAAAGTGGAGGCAAAAAATGTACCACATATTAGTTAAGTTATTAAATAAATAGTAAGTACAAACCTTCTTTTTATCTATTATAAATGAATAAGTGGTATCAACGATAATTTAATTTATTTATTTTATTGATGGCAGTATATTTTCCACGCAAAATTTTTATTCTTACGGATTATATCAAACATGAATATTATATATTTTTCTAGGAAATCATGTTTTGCTTTTTAAGTGTATCCTTAAAGCGTCTCCTCTAAACATGGACGATATGATTCTGAATGATAAAACATTAATCGATAAGCCATTAACTAGTGGCTGACGAGTCCATAACTCGCGGCTAACCAGCCTATAATTAGCGGCTGACCAGCTCATAACTAGCGGCTGACCAGACGGTCTGGTCTGGGGCTATCCAGAAAAAACGTTACACTTTTCGCCAGGCCCAGGCTAGACCATCTGGTCAGCGCCAGGGCTGGAAATCTAGCTGTCTGGTCTGGGCCGGGCCAGCGCCAGAACATTTTTCCACACGGATACCCTGAGCCAGTCCTCTTGATCAAATCATATGGATTCTGACAAAATAATATTAATTTTGTCAACTTTTCTAATATTTAAAAAATAAATTAAACTAAAAATGACTTGCAAAATTGACACACATTTATAAAAAAAAAACCGGGGAAATTTTTAAATACGATCCGGGTAATTCGGAAATACAAAAAAGAATTTTCTCTAGCTATCCTATATAAGAGTATATTGGGCAATCTTTAATTAGTACTATGTTTGCATAATGACACCATCTATTTGTTACAGGATTGATAAAGAAATTTTCATCAGAGCTGCACGTGAAAAAATTTATCTTACCCAATTGAAGCTGAGAAAACTTATTTTGTTGCTAGAAAATCTGAAACAAAAATTAGTGCTATAACATTAGATAAAGGAAAACCATACAGTAGATATATTAACGTAAAGCACGCTTTGGGTGGTACTGCGATGAATTACGAGAATGCAACTAAAGATCAAGTAGCTTGTAAGAAATATGTCAATTAGTATATACAGGGTGGACACGCTGGGGCTTACATACACGGCGAGTTGAATGCTACCCGAGTTGCACAATAGCAGAGGAGAAGCCATTATACAGGGGTATTTTCATATTTCGCGCCTTCAAAGTTTCATTCGGATTAGCCATTCGGTCAAGTCCGTGTATCTGCGGATCAAGTTTATAATAGTTTCCATGGTTGCGTTCGAAACTTCAAACGGATACAAGTGTCAAAACAATATAGGTTATGTTATATAGTAATTAAAAATAATAAGTGTTTAATTCATAATGAAGTGAGACATGTGAACTGAGAAGTGAACGTCATTTTTTTCTGTGCCAATAACATTATAGAATGGCTGCTAAGTGACAAATACTATAAAATAGTAATAATATTCTGTGCTTCCAGTGGGCGAAGAGTGAATGGTGTTTTACGCTTATTTTTACAGCATAAAAAAGGTATGTTATGAATAGACAGAATATGTTTCAAATAAAGTGAATGAAATATTACATGCGTAAACTTTAAATTAACATAGCCTACATTTACTGACAACGATTAGGGAAAACAGGTGAATCTGAACATAACCGTTTGATGTTTCGAACGCAACCATGGAAACTATCATAAACTTGATCCGAAGATACACGGACTTGGCCGAATGGTCGATCCAAAGCAACTTTAAAGGCGCGAAATATGAAAATACCCCTGTATAATGGCTTCTCCCCTGCTGTTGTGCAATTCGGATAGCATTCTACTCGCCATGTATGTAAGCCCCAGCGCGTCCACCCTGTATATTTAAGCAGTTTTTCTGTACATGATTATCAATACTGATTTTATGTTTGCAGCCGGTACAGAATTGGAAGAGAATACGGAGAAACTAGTAGAGCGATCAACTGCTTCACAATATATAAAAAAAAGTGTGGTTTCATCTAGTGAGCAAGCAAATAATTGGAAAATTTGCATCAAAGATAAATCAGTTCTTTTGGAAAATCATACTATTTATGAGTACTTTCAGCTTTTCCCGATTCTACGTACACAATTTGGTTATGAGTTACTGATGCAAGATTTTAATCGCATGTACCCAACTCCCCATTGGTCACAAAATTTGACGACGTCTTTACGAAATCGTTATGACATCTTTACGACAACTTTACGACGTCCTATGTCCATGTCGTTAAGGTATCTTTACGATATCGTAAATGAGTCGTATAATCTGACGATGTCTTTATGATATCGCAAAAATACCGAAACGACATGGACATAGGATGCCTCAAAGTTGTCGTAAAGATGTCGTAATCATGTCGTAAAGACGTCGCCAAGTTTTGTGCCCACTGGGTCAGAAAGTTGCCTTATACACTATCTGGGATCATTTAGCACGAACAATCACAGTCCTATGTATTAGAAGAGGGGTAATATCTCCTGAAGTAGTAGAAAATCCAAATGATATCGAAGGTATAATAACAATTTTTAATGTAAAACAATAATTTTAATCTTTGCAATATACTGAATCTATAATGAATATATGTAGAGTAGTAATTTCAAATTATTATAATTAAACTTCTTAAACTTTATTTCCAGATGTTTTTGTTGTAAAGTACATGCCATTGCTATTTCACCCAGGGAATGTTAAAAATTCGAAGACAAAGAAAAATTTCAGGCCGTCCAATGACGAAATGATAGAAACGTTTTTCTTCATGTTCATGTAAGAAACGGTTTATAAATTTATAACTTTCTTTCTCACTTCTTTTCGCTACCCTGAAATGAAATTTGTTACAGGAAAAAATAGATAAAATTATAAGTTTAACAAGACTAATATAATTTATTAAAAACGATTTATAAGCATTTACATTTTTCTATAACTCTGTATGATTTAAAAGCGAAATCTTTGGCATTTAGTAGTTTGAAAAATTGTCTATTTCAATTTCTGAGTTTGTAATCGTTAGAATCTCTCAAAATTAAATTATGTAGCTCAAAACCTTAACATGTTAACTTCCTCAATTTCAGACGCTTTTTTTATTAGCTCTAGAAAATCCTAACTCAAAATGTGTTGATAATTCAATATTTACAGGATCCGACTCATATCGATGATGAAGTAAAACGCACAAGTTGCAGCCGAGCTTTGTGCCACAGAGCCAAGTATGAAAGAAGTTTTTTAATTATCTTAATAATACAAGCAGGTTCAGAAATGTTAGGTAATACGATACACAAATTGGTCTTTCTTGGTTAAAAGTTTACCTACTTTGTTCAATTTGATTTTCTCGTTTGCGGTTTCATTATTTTAGTCGAAAATGGTGGCTGGTTGAAAATAAAACAATTTTCTTGACAAGTATATTTTTTTATCTTTAAATTTTAACTATTTAATTTTTTCTTAAGAACTCATCTTCTTGTGGAAAATTTAACTATTTGTGTTGAAAATTCAACTGTTTTTGGTTAAGGTTAAGTATATTTTCTTTAAACATTCGACTGTTGGGTTGAAGATTAATTTTTCGCGGTATTTCGTTAAAAATTCATTCATTTTGTTTAAAGTTCAAATACTTTCTTAAAAAGTCCTGCTTTTCGGTTGAAAATTAAACCGCTTTTATTTAAAATTTATCTATTTGGACAGATATTCGTTCTTTTGAATTAAAAATCCACCATTCTTCTAGAAAATGTTAATAAATTTCTTCAAATATGCAATTATTGCACCTATTTCATCAGAAAGGCACATTTTTTGGTCACAAATTAAATTTTGTTGTTGAAATTTTATTTTTTCTTAATGAAAATTTATCTTCCACACTTGAAGATTCTACTATTTATTCGAAAAATTATGTTGTTTAAAATTCGTCTTTCTTGTAGGAAATCAATTTTCTTCTTTCAAACTTGGTCATTTTGCTTTCATAATACTCTTACGTAGGTTGCAACACTTTATTTATTTAGTTAAAAATTCAATTATTTTGGTGGAAATTATTTTTATTTTATTGTATAATCAATTCGTGAGTTGCAACTTTTGGTTGAAAATTAATTTTTTGTTTGAAATTACATCTCTAAGGTTGAAAATATAATTTTTATGTCAAAAATTGACTTTTTTGTGTTAAAATGTATATTTTTCAGCTGTTAACTCAACAATTGATGTAAATATGTATGTATTTTGTTGAAAAATTGTCTTCATGGGAGGAAAATTAAACTTCTTAGTTGAAAATTCGTCATCCTGTTTGAGAATTTATTCTCATGGGTAAAAAATTTAACTATTTATTTAAGGATTCAATTAGTTTGTTAAAAATACAATTAATGTGTAGAAATTTAAACTATTTCATTAGAAAGCCATCTATTTTGGCCGAAAATTCAACTTTTTAGGTAGAAAATAAATAATTTCAAAAATTGTAAATTATTTTATTCCGTTTATAAGAGATCCTATGTGATAAAGTAACAAGGTCAAAATTCTGGTCTTTGAATATTACTGGTCAGGGAATAAGAAAAATTGAACAAGGAGACTATGTTTCTTGAAAGGATAAAAAACAAATTTTAATTTACTTCAGATTTATTTCAGATGCCATATTGTAAATCTTTTTGCCTTACGATTCTATTCATTTTAGCCTTTTCACTTCGTCCTAGTCCATAGTCTACTTGCTACTTTTCATCATCAAATAAAAATGTTACTAATTTTGGCAAAAAATCGATCTTTAGTAGAACCAGTTTTTGATAATTCAAACTTTCATTCTCCTTCAGAGCCCAATGATGCTACAACTCAAACTAACTTGAATCCTGAAAATGCAAATAATAATTTGACTAAAATTCCGTGCATGGGCGATGTTGATGAATCAAACGATTCCTCTCTTCTAAGTTCTCCAGCCGTGAATAATGAAACTTTTTTTCAGAAATAGTTCAATTCCAACTAATGCTCTGGAAGAGTCTCGGTGGCCCATGCGGTGAACACTAGCCTAGCAAGGGAGTTGTTCATCTCCGGAGAGTCGTGGGACCGGTACCTCTAGAGAAAAAGGTTTTCTCTAAGTACTTAAGGCTGTTGCTCTTGGTGGTTCGGAACCCACCTTAAACTGTAGGTCCCCCTTCCACCACCAAGTAAGTGTCTGGAGGGTGTGTAAAGGAATAGAGAAGGTGTAAGAAAAATGTAAACCCTTAGGGGACACATTAGAAGCTTCCATCCAGTACAGATGATTCAGAATGCAATTGAAAAAGTTTTCTTAGAAAATGCAGTCCCACTTGATCAAAAACAAGAAATCAGTAGTATGTTCCAAATATTACATTCAGCTCTTAAAGAAAATGGAACTGAACATTTAAGGTTTAGGAAGTTAAGAGAGGCTGGACTTTTAATCGATCCTTTTTCTCATTTCATAGGAGAAGATTTTGAATTAAGAAATGGAATAGATTCACCGAGGAATCGTTTTGCTCAAATAGTTCCATCACGAACAGTTCTCAAATCTTTTCTAAAAACTGGAAATGTTCTCGATTGCATTCTTGAATATATGGATTCTCTCAAAATTCCCAGTACTGTTATGACAAACGTTATGCAAGGAAAAGTATTCAAAAGAACGCATGCGGCATTCCCGGGAAAAGTATTAATGGCTTTATCAATGATTTTTTATGCTTACGAAACAGGAAATGGTAGGGAACTTATTATGGTATTCACAATTAAGGAGCTGCATACATGGTTTTGCACTCAATTCCTCCTTCCTATCAAAGCAGTTTACAAAATATATTTCTAGCTATGTTGTTTCATTATGATGACCTAAAAAGAGCGGAAATAGTGCAGTATTTTCTAATTTAATTGATGAATTCAATTATCTAGCTGAAACCGAGATACTAGTTCAAACTAAAACCGAGAGAATACAAGTTTACTTCAGTCTCGTAGTGCTAATCTTGGATTCAACAAACTATTAGGTTACTTTGTTACATAAGTTGAAATGTCATTGTTTATAAGAAAAAAAAACTTTGTTTAGCATTTTAAACTTCGCGCGAAACCAATTAGATGCCGAATGCGACGCATGCGCAGTTGCGTAACTAGATCTTGCTGGAATGTTATGAAAATTTGTTCTTAATGTATTTCTGTAATAAATTTACTATTAATACAGAATCAAAATATCAATAAAAAAATCGATTGTATCACATATTTTATTCTTATAATCTAAAAACATTACAATTTTGTGCATACTGCAATCCATTTCTTGTCAATAGATGTGATAATTCTAACTCCACATTAAGGCCATGTGACGAGCGGGTCACGTGACGAAACCTGGTCTTCGATTTTTCTTTCCCAAGTTACGTCTAAACGAAATGATGTATCGCTCTGAAAGTTTGGGAAAAGAAAGAGAAGGTAATAAAGTCCATGTCTCTGGTTTGTTCCGGTGGAAATTTTGAGAAAATTTTTTTTTTTTGAAGAAAATACCAGTGGAAGTTTTCTTTCCCAACTTACGTCCTACATAAATTAGAATAGTGAAAAAAGTTGTTTTTTTAATTTCTATTTTGGAGAAATACCGATCGTGCTGTCGTCAAACCCTGAAAGCAACTTTCAATGTTGTCAATGGGCTAGTTATGAGGTTTATATTTATCAAAATGGGAAAAAACAACAAAAATCTCTCACGAACATTATGCACCAATAATGTAAAAACTAATGTTTCCACTTGAAATTCAAATAAACATATTTGGACTGACATACGTATCAGTCTGGTATCAGCTGTGTCAAAGCAGCACTAGCGCAGCGAGTAGACAACTTCGAAATTTTAGGGGTCTTTGGGTAAAACAGATTACATGATTACCGTAAGAGAAAGTTAAAAGTCAAACTTCTGCTGTAAAACCTAAATGTGTCCGTCGATAATCATTATTTGCATAAATAAACTTTTTTTCCTCCAACTCTTTGCAAGGCCACAAACGATCCTTTAATATTTATTAACATTTCCAGAAAAAAAAATGTCGCGTTATTTAAACTTTTATTTTTCAATATGGGTGAAAAATATTGATCTTAGGGCTGACTTGATCAGCTGTTACACTCATCACATGGCCTTAAATCGAAAAACCTTGAGTTCTTAAATAATAATTGAAAACAAAAGAACTTAATAAACTTCATCATATATAATATTTGACTCATCTAATGGTAAATATACTAATTTTACCTGAAACAATTTAATTAATTAATAATGTCTTTGAGGTTAGGTTTCAATGAGCCCGCAGAGTGTAATTACTTACTCTCATCTTCCTCGCGCAAGTTTTGAGGAATACTGGCTGGTGTTTGGTGCCTCCTAACACGTGGCTTACAGAGTTCTATGGATCAGGGCCAGATCGGGAAATCCTATCGGGGCCAGATCGGTATTAAGGTTGAAATCGGGTGATTTCTGCACGGGATACAATCGGATTTACAGTTATTATTAACATGAGGGATTTCCCAGTGTTTGCGAAAATACGAGAAATTTTAATATCTTATAAAAACAACGATGTTGTGATAATTATGGAATTATCATCCAGTTCTCATGTATAAACACAGCAACGGAAAAACATACGTTATAATGAAAAATGAGGCATAAAATTTATAGGATGCACATGAATATTTCTACATTTTT
>NC_046659.1:149947628-149958885 GCF_010883055.1 Belonocnema kinseyi | reverse complement strand
GGATTATTTTTTGATGTCCTTTTTGTTTTTCTAAATTTGTTTGGCAGAATTTTTATTTTATCATTTATTCGCCCACATTTTTACTTTTTTATTATTAGGAATTAAAATATATCATAAATTTCATTTCTGACAAAAGATAGTAAACGCATAGAAATAGTTGCTCCAAATTCCAATCAGCCGATCAGCAATTAGACTAAAAAACTGATTGGTTAATTCGAATTGGGTTTCAATATTTTAATGCTTATGTGAGTTTTACGAAAAATGAAATTTAGGGTAAATTCAAGGTGGCCGTTTTAATGTAAGGAAAAATTTCCCGGTAATTTTCCGCTTTTTCTGGTTTGCAAACATTTAAATGGTTAATAAAATGAAAAAAACTCTATTTTAAACATTTTTCCAGTCAATGTAATAATAAATAAATTAAAGCATTCAAAATGGGACTCTTGAATTTCGAACTTTAAAAATTGAAGTTTAAAAGTTTTTCAATTCAACAATTTTAAACCGAATGCAGATAAACTGCAAAATTTAGAACATTTATCAATTATATAGTTTAAGGATTCAGATTAAGTTCCAAAAATATAAATCCACGTTAACAATCTCGATACATAAAATAAAATAATCCAGCAATGAACTTTAAAATTTTTCGAAATTATTTTAAACTCTTAGAAAATCCTGAAAGTTAGAAAAAATCCTTAAAATTTAAATTTATATATAACAATAGAACACTTATTAATTATAGAAAAAATTATAGTAATTTCAAGAGATATTTAGAAGTTTTAAGAAGATCCAAATTAAATTTAGAACATGAAATGATTTTAAAATAATTTAAACGGAGTGTATCTATCCACAAAATTCGCCTAGTCGTTTCGAAATTTTGGTACAAATATCCACAGGTGAATTTAAAACAAAATGTAGATTTTTGCAGATTTCAAACAAGAAGTTTAGAATCTTTTTAAGAATTGATAAAGGCTTCAACAGAATAAACACATTTTTTTTAAATTCCTAGGAAAATTGAAAAAGTTTTTTCATTTTGATAAATTATTGTGAAATAAAATTTAAAGAGATATTAAGACGTTTCCAAAACTTTCAAAAAACAACCTGGAAAATTGTAAGGATTTTTTTAAATTGTAGGATTTTCTAAAAATTGTAGGATAAATTCGATAATTTTTTAATATATTTACAAGTTCTGAAAAAATGTTTGCACACTTCGTTTAAATTTTCTAATATCAATTCAAGTTTTTAATTAATTTTGAATCTTTTCAAAACTTGTAAATAACTCTAAAAATTACTCCGTTTTTTTACAAATAATAAGTGTTCCATTTTTATTTATACGTCAAAATTTAACATTTCCCTTACAAATTAAACATTTTTTAAATAGAACAATTACGATTGTAACGTTAAAAGTTTAAAAGCTCTTCGAAATTCTAGAGATATAAAGGTTTCTATGTAAAAAAATGCAGTTTAAAATTGTTTACTTTTAAATATTTGGTTTTAATTTACTTGTCTAAAATAAACAGTGAAATATCACTAAATATGATATACTTATTATTTTTCTAAATTAAATTTTTTTAAATTTAATGGGTTAAAAATGGAATCATTGAGACTTAAACATTATTTTAAATTTAATAAAAGCCTTTAATTACGACTATATTATTATGGAGTTATTTTTAGTTTGAAAATAGTTTATAAAAAGTTTCAACCGCACGTTTACATATTTTAATTACTACATAAAATTAATAAAAATGAAATATAAATAAATTTAATATAAAACATAACATAAAAGTAGAACTAAAACTTTGAATTAAACATATTTCATTGATGAATCATTAAAATAAATATTTAAAAATAAAAATATCGCAATAAATGATACTATATTAATTTCAATTCTTATGAAGACTTTGAATTGAAACAATTGCAATCTGGATATTCTAAAATTTTGAACGGATATAGAATCGTTTTGTCAAGTAAATTATTGTTTTGTTTTTTATACTCAAAAGAGATCCACCTACATATCCATTTTAAACATTATTTATTTATTTATATTTACAGTTATTAAAGTGAAACTGTTTTTATCCAAAAATTTCAACTTCAAATGTTTTTAATTTTCAATTATTTAGATCTGCAATACTGTAATTGAAATATTATGTAAAACCTGTTGAAATCGAACTTGGGTAGATTTTCTTCTGAAAATTCGTGAAATTCCCGATCAAGAAATAAATTCACTGTATATTATATGTTATATTTTTGTAATATCCATTCTTTTCTGCAAAAATTTTATTTAATATTTGAAAAAATTCAAGAGAAACAAGTTTAATATCGGAGATGATAATTTTTAATATCTCGGATATTTTAGTCAAATATGTTACATCGTTACTTTTAATATCTCGTTTTATTTGGGTTCAATATCTTAGATTATTTTGTTTAATATCTTTGATATTACTAGACAAAATATTCGTTTTAATATCTATAGATGCTCTGCTTCAATATCTAGATTTCTGTCCCATAGTTAAATCGCTAAAATATTATCCGGTAATATCTAGATATTCTATTCTAATATCTATTTTTTTCTGTGCATATTGATCTTATAGTTTGATCTAAACAGCTTTTATATGAAATATAATCGAGCAATCCATAGAAAATGACACAAGAATCTTTCTTTCTTAGCTCTATCCATAAGCTGAGAGGCAAAAACAGCTGGTTTCTCAAGTTGCCATGAACTTTTATTTTTTTCTAATCCATGGCGCCCCTTGTTTCTTTTTTGACATTTCAAATAGTAACTTAAAATATCAGAGTATTTTATAAAATATTTTGTGGAAACGATAAAAATGTATATAAATTTCTAGAATTCTATAACTCTGACAGTGTTCGACTGTTGGGTACTTTTCGAGTATCGGGTCCATTACCTTAAAGGTGTTCGCAGAAGAAAATACGTGTGCAGTATACTGGAAACGACTCACGCACGAGCCGTCAGTTCACACACAGAGTGCCTACCAATTGCGTGCGATCTGTTGCACTGATACGGTGCGAGCTGGTTACATACCGTTCGCCTATCGGACCGCCGCTCGAAAATAAGTTTGCGACGTTTCCAGTTTGGTTTATTATATTACTCAACTATATTTATATTTATATCAATTATGTTATCCACAAAATGCACACAAAATAACTACGAAGCTTGTTAGGATATTCAAAATATTTAAAAAAAACATTACTTTTTAAAATAGCTTTTAATAACGGCTTTTTTTACAATAATAAACACTAAACTCTCTTCGTAAATCTACCAATATTGGCCACGTCGCAAATTTCTGCTTCTCGAGTGGCGGTCCGATGGGTGAACGATACGTAACCAGCTCGCAATGCAACAGTGCGACAGATCGCACACTATTCGTTGGCGCTTTGTGTGTGTTTACGGACAGATTGTGCGTGAGCCGTTTCCAGCATACTGCACACATCTTTTTTTGTGCAAACACCTTAACAAAGGCCGATAACGAGAGCACTGCACCGGAACCTTGCGTTCACTTCAACTTTGTTACATTCGTCACCTCAATTTACAAATGCACTTAAAAGAGACTTAAAAACAAAATGCTTTTGAAAAACTACATATTTAGCCAGAGTTCTAAATTTTTATTCTGACTATCCGTTACAACATTATATAGGATGAATAAAAAATTTAAACATTGTGGAAAAACCTTTTTATTATAACATTTATCCCAACGAATATGTTGAAGAACACAATACAAACGAAAAAAAAAAATTACACAATAGAATTCAAAAATATAAAAATATCAATGATTAAAATATATTACTATAGGTGAATCAAATCTAAACTAGAATTTATGCCATACTGAAAAGTAAGCGACCGTATCGACTTAAGACCAACTGGAGGCTGAAGCGGTGTTATTTAAAATTTGCTTGGTGCAACTTAGACCCTTTCCTTATTTTTCGTTCAGTAGCTTGCCGATGATTGAGAAAGAAGTTGCATTTTCAGTAGCGCAACACATCATAAAAAAATTTTGAGTAAAAAAGGTATAAAGCTCAATGAAATTGTGTCTAGGTTAAAGCAGCAGATTGATAGTTAAATATTATTATCGAAGACCCAAGTGTTTGCGTTGTAGAAAAATGCATGGAGGAATTCCGGTTTATAACTGTTTGATCCACTTATAATATCCCCATATATTCGACCTTGGATCCTTCGGGGTGGATGATGAGGGAGACTTCGGCATCTGACCATGTAATCCAGGATTCAAATTGTAATTCCCGTTGGCATCCTTTTCATATGTTTGGGTATGTAAATATGCCCTATGTACTGTGTCTCCTGGAACTGCTATATATATGTAACCGGAGGCTGGGTAGCCATGTGGCAAAAAGCTGCTTTCATTTTCTGGAGTGTACGCTTCGAAAGGGCCAGCCATGTAATATTCGCTTATCCGTAGGTGCATCCATCGTAGGTGTACTTCAACGATACTTGGAGTATGACGAGCAGCATTATGTCCTTCGAAAATTTCAGTTGGTGGGTTGGATTGACCGTTATATTGGCGTTGCCTCAGTCGTATATAATATTCTAAAACGTTGCCAGGACGTACTTGGTTAGGTTGTAACCACGGGGGTATGTCATTTGTCACAGCGACAGGACCTTCAACAGGACATCCATCAAGCATTGTTAAACGAATTAGGTTAGGAGGAAACTCAGGAAACATTCCATCTGCACCTAATTCTGTAAGGAAAAATTGACGTGTACTATATAAAATTTGTCTACATTCGTACCTTTAATTTTTTTAAATATCACTGGTTGAAAACTTAAACTTCCTTTGGACTTTTTCCACCTTGAAAAATGAAGAAAATTAAGCAGGTTCTATTTAAAAATGTCAATATTTAACTGTGATATATGAATTCATTGGTCATATTTTCTTGACCAGAGCAATTAATAATAATAAAGTAAGACGGTCTGTTTGTACAAACACGCCTGCCCATTAAGACTGGCTTCACAATGTACCCTAAAAATTGTACGTGTGTCGACACACGGAGCTTTGTTGCCCATTGTCACAAACTGTCGCTCGTATTTCATTGGTTCATATTCCGGTGTTCCGGTAGTTCAATGCAGTGCAATGTTTACAGAAACACTGGAATGTGAAGAAATAAAACACACGCGACAGTTGGTAGCAATGGAGAACAACGCAGATAGCAACGTACAACTGCTTTCCGTGTGACATTGTATCGTGATTGTTTCTGTCAGTGATAGTGTACTGGCATACGAGCAAATAAGTTTCTTTATACGTGAGCATCTAAATAAAAACCCAATGGGCACAAAATTTGGCGACATCTTTACGACATCGTTACGACATCTTTACGACAACTTTACGGCATCCTATGTTCATGTCGTTTCGATGTCTTTAAGATATCGTAAAGACATCGTCCGATCATACGACTTATTTACGATATCTTAAAGACACCTTAACGACATTTACATAGGATGTCGTAAAGTTGTCGTAAAGATGTCGTAACTATGTCGTAAAGACATCGTCAAACTTTGTGCCCACTGGGAAGGGCCCTTATGGCCAGTTCTATTTTAGGAGATATTCTTGCTTGTTTAATTTAGGATGTGAAATTACCATTTTAAGACCAAAAAAAATTATTTTCACGCAGGTGTCTGTCTAAACGGTAGTCTATAAGCACAACTCCCTACAAAAAAAAGGTCCAATTGGATTGAGCTTTGGCACACTTTTTTAAGATCTACATAAAAATAAAAACTTTTTTCAAACCATTTTTTCCAAGATTTAGATGTTCTATGTGAAACTATATTTATAATACTCGGAAACGCGAACAATTCATCTAAACGACTTTTTTCGTTAAAAAAATTATCAGAGTTATAGCATTTTTTGGACAAAATGATAAAAAAAATGATCATTTTAAGTCAAACAACGCACGATATGAAAAAAGTGCACAAAAGAAAAACGTTGACTTCTGCCGGCCCTACAAGATTATAATTAAAACTTTTAACATTTTTTTCGAAAAGTCCGAATAAAAAAGTTGGGCCCAAAGAGATTATACAAAATTAAAAATTCCATTTTTCAATCAAGCCATGTAAGATACGAACAAAATTAACAAACAAAAATTGTGCCTCTAAAAAATATCTACAAATTTATTATTCATAACTTTTTTATATGACATATGCTTTTTCTTCTATTCGTAAAATACAACCTTACAAATAAAAATGTCAAGTTTTTATACAAACGACACAAGTTGTGAAAAAAATTATAAAAAAGAATGTTATTTATACTTTAAAAGTGGCCCCAAATTTGTTGTGAATCTTTTTTACACTTGAGGCGTAGTAAAAAGCGTAGTAAAGGCGTAGGAAAAAGTACACGAGACGTAAAAAAATTAAAAGACAAAATGTGTTTAAACAAGACACCTAGAAATTTTGTTACACTCTCTTGTATTAAAAATATATTAAAAATAAAAAATTATTATTTATTTATTTTTCAAAAAGGGCAAAACCGACAATAACATTTCATTTAACAAAAATGTTTGCCTAAATTCAACAACAAAAGTTACTCCCCACAAGCAATAAAACTACCCTCTAGGTAAAAAATCAAACTCGGAAGAATGAAAGTACACCAGGATTTTGGACTTATTTTGAGCTCTCCAATGAACCGAAAGATTTTTTCAAAAACCACCTCTCTCTACTAAACCCCACCCCCTTTGTAAAAACTCAAACCTGAATAAAACAAAATATAAATTAGTGCTGGGCTTCTCTTTGGCTCTCGAATGCTTACATTTTTTGAAAACACCACCCTTTGAATCAAAAAGTCGAACTTTGTTTTTCGCGAGTTTAAGTTTTTACATAGGAGGAGGGGAGTCTTATTATTAGTAGGGGTGGTTTTTGGAAATTTGTTGTTGACGCAGTTAAGAGCCCAAAAAAAGCCCAAAATTCTTATGCAAAAAAATTTGGGAATTTCGATTGTGGAGGAGCTAGCTTGATGAACCTAAGTTTCCTGCTATCCAGGGTGTTAAAAAAAGGTTAACATATGTTGGAAAAAAATTTACTTTGCTTATTAAGTTTGTTTTAACATATGTTACAAAAATGATAACATATGTGAGAAAACTTTTCAGTGAAATTAAATTTATAAATACACCTAAAGATCGTGCTGAAACTTTTCAATCATATTTTTGAGAAAATTCAGCGAAAGATACACAATAATAATAACATATGTTTCATCTGTTTCAAAGTGAAACGCCAAATTTTTTAACATAATCAACATCTGGATGTGAACCTTTTTATTATATGATCTAGTAATGCTAGAATATTCTACTTACGAATAAAATTTAAAAAAATCAGGAATGTGATGAACGCATTGCAGATTGAAATATCCATGGTTCTCGATAGACGAAAATGCTTTTCCAAGAACTTCCAGAGCCGCAACTAAAAAGATTTTGCATACGTGTCGTTTTGGTTACATACTAGCCATGATCACATTGTTGACCAAAATCATTAATCACATTTAAGTGGGGAATTAAAGAGACAAGATATCAGTTGCGACAATCTTAAACTAGCGACATTACAAAAGAATTTAAGAATTTTAACAAAACCTACATTTATTTTACATTCCTATCAGAGAAATTATTATATTTGTGTATAATTGGACCCCTCCCCCTCTCCCACGATTGTTTCAAATTTTCACGTTTTGAGAATCACGGTAACTTTTAAAAAAATTTGTCAATATTCGATTGGTCTTTGGTATACTTTTTGAATGTCTGAAATGAAAGATCAAGTTCGTTAGCCAGCCTTTGAGGATAAGAATTCAAAAAAGTCAGAGCATTTTCCAAATTTTTTAGACTTCTTTAAGATTTGAAAATTCTCTGTACGGATATTCGTATTACTCAAAAAATATGAAAAATGTATCCCGATGACTTAATTTGAGAAGAAAAGTTATAAAAAGAGTTATAGCATTTGCAAAATTTAAAAAAACAAACCAAAATGAAAATTGTAAGCCAAAAGACGCATGAATATCGAAGTTAATTTTTCAATAGAATTAATTAATTTGGTCATACGGTCCAATAAAAATCAACTAATTCAGATGTCAGAGAATCATAATTTATTTTTCATTTGATCGAACGTACGTTTCGACCTTTCAATGCAGGTCTTCTTCAAACGTAAATATAACCTTAGTCAGATGTAATTACAAGTTATAACCTGGTACCAAATTTCAGAATTTATAATTAATAAAGCTGTGCAAATTTGTTTACATGTATTCATATTGAGATATCCAAAAAACAATTTTAATTCGTCGCTATTCCTTAAGAATCATAATTTTCGAATGAATAGAAAATTAGTTTTATTTTATTATAACAATGTTTCTTATTTATGAAGCATTAAACGTTAGAATTAATTAAAATAAACGCATAAAATGAAAACAGTCAGATAGAAAAATCGTTGCTTTTTAAACACAAATTTTTTAAAGAAAATGCAAGCTTTGAAAACAATGAATGAAGAAAAGTTGCTCGCCCAAAGAAGTGTTGCAAATTTGTCATTTGTTGCTGATATTATGATGCAGGATTTGGAAGTTGAAATCTCAAAGAAATTAAAATTTTATTATCAGTTTATTACATGTAGAGGAATGATACTTCTCTGATTATCCCAAATAATAAAGTTAAAAAAAACTATGCAAATTTTTAGTTCATATTACCCCAGACTCCAATGTACACATGCACTTGAAAAAGACAACACAATTAATTTTATGAATATTAAGATTATCAGAGGTGATGATGATAACTCAAATGCAAATTGTTTTCAAAAAAGGACATATTCAGGTAGATTTCTAAAATTTTATGGTAACTATCCGCCAACACATAGAATAGGAATAATAAAAACTTCAACATTGTCTGGAAACTTCTTTATTATAACAGTTATTCCAAATAATTTGTTAAAAACACACGTTACAAAAAGATTAAAAGAAATACAATTTAAACAGAATAACAATCAAACAAATCTATATATTAATAACCAGTAGATAAAAGGAGTTGAATAATAAATTGTTTTCACAAATTTTCATGGTAAAATTTCAGAAGATATGAAACGTTTCACGAATGACTATACAAGATGACAGGAGTTCTTCGGGTTGACTCTGAACTTGACAAATACAGTACAATAGGTAAAAGTCATTTAGTATTCGTAGACTAATGTAATGTAGCACATAGTAAATTAATTTCGGTGAAACGTATATTGGATAAAGAAAACAACCTCTAAGAATTAAAAAAAATATATCTTCGCAACATAAAACTAAGCCGAAAATATCATAGTCATGAGCAAACACGTAATTCAATACCGTAATGATGATATTGCCTTTATCGATTAAAACAACATTGAAATTTAACATCAAGAAGCTACCCACTCTAAAATAAGTGTTTTAGAAATTGTAAATAATAAAAAAAAAGGTAACAAAAGTCTAAACAAGATTACTGACGCTGAACATCACAACTTGGCACATAGTATGATCTTAGATTTCCTTTTATAGCATTTATGCAGGTACACAAATTTTTTTAAGTACACAGAAAAAACTGAAGTTTCCATTAGAACCCGTTTTTGGTTCCAAAGGAGCTGCAACAAAAATGAACTCCACTTGCTGAAAAGAAACCCAAAACGATAAATCAGCTCTAAATGACCACACTTTGGGTTTGAAAGGATCTCGAATGTAATTAAGCTTATTCTTAAAGAACCTATTTTTTGCTTTGCCAACTTGGATATTATTTTTAATTAATAAGACCATATTTACCTTAAAGCACACATGTCATCGAACTTTGGTGGACATAGCTTAATAAACATAATTAACTTATATTTATTACCGCAATTAAAAGAGATATAATGGATTGATAAATATCGTTTGCAGGTTATGTAGTAAACTGATAAATATAAAGGCTTATTCATATCAGTGCTCCCAATCTTGGCAACTTTTTGAACTGCGCTTGCGTCGCGCTGGCAACACAATTGGTTACTGTCGGTTTGCTGATTTTGAACAGTGTCGATATTCAAATGTGATATTTATAATAAATAATGATAAGGAAATGAATTAACAGTAATTTCTTAATCCTAAAATAAGATTTTGAGGTGGCAGATAAAAATTCAATTCGATTTTAATTAAAAAGACGTTGTGAATTCCAAGTTCAGAGAAAGAAAGAATTTTTTTGCACAATGATTAATCTTGTCTGTTTCGAGTTTTTAATTTTAATTCTTTTATTTACATCTATTTGACCTAAAATAAAATCAATAAAGTTACTAAAAATAAATTGAAATTTTTTTGTTTTTTCTGAAGCCAAAATTAAATGCGTTTTTTGGAATAAAATAACAATATTTTTCCATCTCTCACTCAAAAGTTCTATTTTAGAATTAATAAATTACTTTTGAAGTATTTCCCAATCAACATCTATTACAAATATAACATATGAATATTTATATAATTTCAAATGCGCGCGCTAAAAGCAACAAATCGTGTTACTGGCGCGACGCATGTGCAGTTCAAAAAGTTCCCAAAATTGGGAGCACTGATTCATATGAAAGGAAATTGTCGTCTTCAGTCATTGGCCGATAAACTTATTCTTTATGCTCACATTTATAAATAAGTTTTGTGACGTCCAACTCGGATGTCGACAATTTATAATTTAGTTTTGATAGTCGATAAGGAAGAATTTAACGTTATCTATGTCGCGGTAAATTTAAAATTTGTTAATTCCTTTTCTATATTGTTCACTATTTGAGTTCGTTGCTGTCTTAGAACATAAGTTGTTCCCCTGGAAATAAATTCAAAGAAAAAACAAAGGGTTCACACGAATAAAACACTTGTTAATTTCACTTTTGGGAACACTGGTTGTATTTCGCTTGCATAAGTTAGGTTGTAATGAAATAAATTTCGACGAATCACAATTTCACATGTTATCCATATTTTGAGTCACACACTCACAATGTTTAAACGATGAACCGAAATTAGTTTTATTATTTTATTATTTGTCTCTTTTTATATTCTCGATATCTAGTTTTAAAGATCACAATAATAATGGTAGAAATATGGAAATGCGAGTTTAAACTCGCAAAATGATTTTTGCGGAGGTCCGAAATCGATTTTTGTTCGAAAGAAAAATCTAGATCTAACTAAAAAACGGCGCGGAGCTAGTTTTATATGGCTAGGCCACGCCTAGGAAAAATTGGGTTAGCCTATCATGGGTCATAAAATTGAATTTAGTCAAGAACTAAGCCAATCGCAATTTAGGAAGG
>NC_046659.1:149940150-149947528 GCF_010883055.1 Belonocnema kinseyi | reverse complement strand
AATCATAAATATTGGAATATGAGCACTGGGGTCAGTTATCTGGTGACTCGATTTTCTGCTGTTGACTACATGTGTTTTGTAGACAATAGGACCCTTTTTTTTCCTTCGGTTTATGAGAAAGGGCCTGGGGCCTTCATAAAAAATGCCATAAAAGGGGTTCAAGTTACGTTTTATAGCTTAGGGTCTTGGAAAAATGGTCTTTTCAACTTTACGTGCTTGTATCTTAATATCTCCAGAAGTCCTGTGATTTAGATTTCTTTAAGTGTTTACTTAAAGAGATAAAAAAAAGGAAAGGAAAGAGGCAATTTACCACTTTGGGAATTTGGCTTCATAGTTTTCACACATCTGGAAGTTGATTTCGTGGGAATTTGATTTGAATGCATTTTCTATTTTTGGTAAAAGGTTTTTCTTTTATTTAGGCATAAAGTGTCCTTGCGAACATAAGTATTTATGATTATGGGGTCCTCTTTTGCTTTCTTTTCCCATTTACGTTTTATTTATTTAATTTATTCATTGTGTTTTCATTTTACTGTTTTCGTACCGTTATTTTGTATTTTTGGGGTTTCGGGTTTCCTTTCCAGTCCTACGGGATCGGCTTGATTTGAATATTCGGTTTTTATTTTCTTATCAGTTCTGATCCTCAAGTTTTAATTTCAATTTAGCGCTTTTAGAATTTTTAACTATTACCGGTAACGTAAGTCCCTATTTGACTTGAGCATGTATGCTTAAAGCCGCTAGATGGCGTATGCATTTACTAAGTAGGCTTTAGCCCTGCGTCACAGTTTATACTGCATATGCAGTATGATTTTTCATAACTTTTAAGATTAGGTTAAAAATAGGTTAGCTAAGTAATGAATTTTCACTTACAATCAATAAAATCACCTTACATTGTCAATTATTAATTGACCAATGATTTTAAATCATGGTAATTTAAAGGTGGTGTAGACTTAAACCAAATTTTTTTTCAAATTATAAAAAAAGTGAAACTTAACAAGTAAGAAGAAAAATGAATAAACATTATTATCGTTTGTTTTTGCTTTACCGACATGTTCTGTAAATCACTAACTTACCAACCCGACTTTGCAAGCGGTTGGCTTGTGAATGGGCCTTGATGTTGTTGATGCTGTTCTTTTCAAGTGCGTTCTAAACGAACCCATTTGGGTCTCTACAGGTATCTATTGGAGCTCAAGTTCCAAATGACACCAACATTCATATGAGCCGCAACATGAGTGAACCCCTAGATTTTTCTGTGTAACCTTGGACGAAGGCCTTGGGAGCCTTTTGGTTTGCCTTCGAGTTTCAAATCTCGAAAGTCATTTCCAAGTCCAATAATCTTGCCTCAAGACATATCTGGGTTAGTCTGTACGCAAAAAAAAAAAATCAAGTAGAAATATTTTTACGCGGGAGAAGTCTTTGGACGCTTCTTAACTGGTGGTTCGGGAATTTCCAGCAGGAAGTCAGGTTTTCCAGGATATAACCGGTTATGATTGCTGTTATCCTTTTCAGGATAATGGCGTCGTAAAAATGCCTGATATACACTGCGTCTTGGTAATGATACATAGATGAAGTTGTCAGCTGGGATATAGCCGTTTGGAAACCAGTGTCGTTCATGATCTGAATTGTAAGCTCGGAAATCGTCAGCATAATAAAATTCGCTTCTTCGCCTGAATTGTATATGTATCTGAGCGCTCCTGGGAGTATGAAGTGTAGCATTATGCAGTTCGAAAAATTCGATTCTCTCATTGAAATTAGCTGCATAGTGGCGGCCTGGCAATGGTATATAATATGCAAAATTGTCGCCAGGATTTAATTGTGCATGGTCAAGTTCTAACCAAGTGGGTACTCGTTCTGCCATAGGGGTAGGTGCAGCTGCACCACATCCATCACGCATTTTCATATGAATGGGGTTTCTACGGAAATTGGCAGGATCCATTCCATCAGCATCTAATTTTGTAAGAAAAAGTTGAGATTTGTAAACTTTTTCTATATTCTGTAACTTAAACTTTTGACAATTTTGAACAATCACTGATCGAAAAGAATAAACTATTCTTGGAACTCGAAATAACCTTAACCAAATTTCAACGGTTGAATTTTTGAACGCTTAAACTCTTGAATTTCAGGAGGATCTTTGAAACTTGAAGAAAATTTGACACGCCCAGAACAAAAGCGAACTAAAAACAAAAAGTTGCGGAAAAGAGAAGTAAAAACACGCAATAGCAAAAACGACCTAAGAATTAGCTGAGAGGTAAAACGACACAAGAATGAAGGGAGAAGATTCCCCCCACTTCGCTGCTGCGAAGACCAGCCCCGTTTAAAGCCGAAAATGCACGAACATGAACCGAGCACGCCCGACTTCACGAATGACGATCTAATCAGCTGCTCCTCAAATTTATTCTGGTTTTAAAATCCTAAGTTGCAATATAATCATTATATTTGTTGCGCAGCGGAAAATATTTTCACCATATAATTAAATTTTTTACTAAAATGATAAATTTTTAACGGAAAATTGAATGTTTATTCTATATCTAAACAAATCATATTATATCAACAGAAAAGAATTGTTACTAAAAAGTTGGATTTTTAACGAACGAAATGAATTCTTAATTAAAACAGATGAACTTTAAACAAGAAGAATAAATTTTCACCGAAAAAAGATAAATTTTTAACTAAGAAAGGTCAATTTTTTTATTAAAAAAACAACAAATTTTTTAATTAAAAGAAAAACATTTTTAACCAATAATGATACTGTTAAATTTTTTAATGCCAAAAATTAATTTTCAACAAAATTTCAGAATTTTCAAAAAGGCAAAAAAATTATTTTTAACCAGAACAGATGCTTTTTGAAACACGAAGAATAATTTAAGTAAAATAAACATGAACTGAAAGAAGTCCATTTTTAGGCAAAAAAAAATCGTAACACAATAGTTCAATCTTGAAAGAAAGAATATATAAATTTTCAAACCAGAAAAGATCAATTTTAAATAAAAAATTATACAGTTAAAATTTAAGTATTAAAAAATGTTTTTTCAACCAAAAAGAATCGAATTTTTAATAAAGGTGTTTAGTAATCAACCAAAAGAATAAATTTTTTCCAAAAATAGATGAATTTTCAAACCAAAAAAAATAATTTTCTACTATAAAATAAGAATTTTCAACTGAAAAAAAAATAAATGGTAAAAAAATCAATAAAATTGTCAACTTTTTAAATTAAAAATTAATATTAAAATTGAAAAAACAAGTATTTAACCAAACATGTAATAGTTCATTTTCAATTTAAAAAATTTAATTTTCAATGGAAATAATGAATTTTCACCTAAAAAATATAGTTTCTAACAAAAAATGTAACAGTTGAATTTTAAATTCAAGAATTTAATTGTGAACAAAAAGAAACCAATTGAATTTACTACAGATTAGAAGTTTGAACAAAGAAGTGAATACACGAACAACAAGAATAATATTCTACCAATGAGATGGATTTTTTACCACATACATACTTGAATTTGAATTTAAAAAAATACATTTTTAACAAAAAATGGAATTAATACATGTTTAGTAAAAACATTAATAAAAAAGCAAAAAAATTAATTTTAAAATGGAAAGAAGAATTTTCAAAACAAATCAATTTTTACTAAAAAGCCGAAATTTTCACTAAAACGAAATTCTCTTTCAACCAAAAAACAATGAATTTTTAATCCAGGAACGTAATTTTCAAACCAATATTTTTCTACAAAAACCTAGTTTCAAACAAATTAATTTTCAATAAACGAATTATCTATAAAATAGGTAAATTTTTAACCATGAATACCATCGTAACATTTTCAATAAAAAAAATAATTTAAATATTACGAATTTACCAAACAATTTTAACCAGATATTTGAATGTGTTAATTAAAAAAGACTTTTCAACCAGGAAGGAAATAGTTTAATTTTCAGCTGAAAAAAAATAATTTTAAACAAAATTATCATTATTTTTTACCAAAAATATGAGTTTTCAAACAAAAGGAAAGCTTTCTATCAAAAAGACGAGCTTTCAACTGAAAAAAACAAACACTTTTTACTTGAAAATTCCATTTTATGCTCAAGGTTTCAGTGGAAAAAATTAAATTTTAACACAAGAATAACATACAAAAAAAAAGAATTTTCAACCAAAATGTGTATGGTTATATTTTTTTGACCAGTGTAAAGGACATCTACACTTATCGATCGTAATTACCTCTGATGATAATACAGATTTCTTTAAATTACTCGTATTATTAATCTAACATCAGGATTGAGATAGCACATATTTCTGAAAATGGAAAAAGCATTTTAATAACAAAGTAAGAGGGTCAGTCTATTCCATTTGAAAGTTAAATATTTTTAAACTCTCTTTTTGCGTGTTTTTCTATCGCGATTATTTCTATCAGTGTTAATTTATTAGTATAAGAGTTCATCAGTTTTTTAATATGTGGGCATTCTTATGAAAAGGGCCCTTGTGGCCAGTTCTGATTCAGCACATTTTTGTTCTGCAATTCATTTTTCTAAATTATTTTTTGAAAAATATAAAAATTAGTTTTATGTTTGATAATGAGTTTTTTTAGTGTCTCGTTTATTTCTAAATGTTGCAGTTAATAATTTAATGTATTTCAACCACATGTAGCGCTTGAGACCTAATATAATTTATAACAGTTAAAAATTTATTTTTGAGAAACACACACATTTTTTAATAATGTCGTTGTGGCCCGACATAGGGGACAAAAATTTACTAAATAAATAAAAAATGACCAAGCTGATAAAAATTATCAATATTTTTATGAAATGATTCTTGAACCAAAAAATTAATTTAAAAAAAAATAATAATGTATAGGAATAGAAGTTTTAAAAGAGAAGGAGATGGAACGAAAATGACTGATTATCAGTTTGTTAAATTAATTTTTACATTCTTATCATTTATGATTGAGAAAGTATTAGAATTGTCAGAAATTTGACAACGCGGGTTTTCAACGGATCTCCACGTTTTGAGACCTCCTAAATCTGAAATTTAAGTTTTTAAGATAGTCTTAAGATATAAAGAAATAAATTAAAAATTTGTGAAAAATAAAAAAAAAACAGATTGATAGATAAAAGTAGCTTACCCAACAACAATAAAAACTTCGTTATAATTTATTACAGTTTTTTAATTATATTTATTATAGCTTTTGAATAATTCTAAAAAATGTCTTTTAACAATTTTTCAATAGGTCTCGCCATTTTGTTCTTATTCATCGAAAGTAGTATGCAGAAAGTTGAAAATGTAAATTTTGAGCCGATAAGAGACACAAACTACGGGAAAAAGTTTTTAGAGGATTTTCAGCGTTTTAAAATTCCTACAATATTTTTTGTACCATTTTTGACAGAACTCCTCATTTTTAATTTTTTTATCGTAATTTCTAGAAAAAACTGGAAAATTTCAATCTTACGCCTAAAGACAGGAGATACGTAAAAAAATCTAAAAGAAAACATATAGAGGTTTTTGTTTTATCCCATATCTCAAAATCTACTGAGTGGGCCACGTGACTAGATTTCTACATTACCGACACTTTTTTTATTTCCTAACTTATTTTCACACGAAGCGCTATATCGAGTTGGAAATTTGGGATAATATATACGAAGCACTAAGAAAGGTGGAAATGGCTCTTAATTTTAATAATTATGAAAAAAGTCTTTTTTTTAATAATTTTTTCTTCTTCTTTCATAATTATTCAAATTTAGGACCGAATCCACCTTTATAATGCTCTTATTTATTATCCGGAATTTCCAAATCGATGTGGGACTTCGCGTGAAAATAAGTTAGTCAATCATTGCAAGTGCAAAGAATAAATATCCGAGCGCGAAGTGCGCGATTCAATAAAAGCGCGCCCAGAGCGCGCTGAAACTTGCGATTGATAATTTTTTATCAAGTTGATAATTTTGGCGAGAAAAACATTATAATTATAATTTAGGTCAGTTAAACTGTTAAATGCATCATTTATCAAATGTATTGTCTAAGATAGCACTGATTCACATAGTCTTACTGACGAGTCCAGAGAGTCAGTCCGGGACAAAACATAAAAAATAAAAATTATGATTTTTTTTTTTTAAATACGTCATTAAAAAAAGAATAATTGCAAAGTATTGACTGATTGAGACAAAAAAAATTCAAAAAAAGATGATAAGATTTTAAAGAAAGTTCTATAATTCAATTTGATGATTTTTTTAAACAAATTTAATAAAGAAATGCATTCAGAAATTTGTCCACGGAAAAACTAGTTTTTTTTCAATGTCTATCCTTTTAATTAGACACTCCTTGAAAATATCAGAATAACTAATACCTTCTCATTATGATATGAGAATGTAAAAAGTAGAATCTTCAAACTGCAATTTTTGAATGTTTGTGATACTATTGTTCGACTTAATTAGAAACCTGTTGAACGTCAATCCGTAAGTGTGATTTTTGCGTACCTAAACTTTAACTTTGATTTCCTCGAAATAAAGTTTTATGGATTTCCAACTTAAAAAATTAAATTAGGAATCTGAATAGTGAATAGTAGCTTGTCATCATGTAAACAACAATTTAAACCTTGGTAGAGATGAGGAAATGTGTTTTTCTGGAAGCTTTTTTTAAACTATGGTATGCTGATATACTACTTTGCTAAATGACATTCTTTTGTCAATAACATATTGACTAATACTTCTGCATGGAAGAGAAAATGCTTGTGGAGAAACGAAGCGATTTTACTGTTTTATGCACTTCAATTAAAATTTTTTTCTAGGTATAAGTGAACTAGGTGTTTTTTAATACTAAAAACAGGATTTCAGCAATTTTCTAAGAACAAACTTTTCACACCTTTCTGCAATAAGAATGACTATAAAAATCGGAAACAAGTTGAAAAAAAAAACATTTCAATTGACAATTTTTTGGTGCATTCTTTGTTTTGACAGACGACAGTGCAGCGACTCGCTTGTGCCTCCTGAGCACTCTCCCTACTTGAGAGGTACGCGTCTAGATGGCACCACCGGCTTTTGAATGTCACAACCCGGGTATCGCGTCCTCTATATATGTCGCGATATTACCGGCCGGACTCGAAAGGTAAACGTGGATCCGTTTAAAAAATTTAAGACCTATGAAGATAGGTGAGTAAAAAAATAACAGGTTTAAACAGAAAAATAATCACAAGCGTCCACTTTTATCATTTATTTAGAGGAAGGTTATTTTATACAATTAATGTAATGAATGTCGAGTCACAAAATATGAAAAGCTACTCGCGGAAGAGAAAACAGAAAAAACGACTTCTCTAATCAAAAGCTAGTCTAATTCTGCCCTTCATATCAAGAATCGGTCTCCTCTTTTTTTTGAGCCTCCGAGGTTCCAGAGCAAGGG
>NC_046659.1:149932890-149940050 GCF_010883055.1 Belonocnema kinseyi | reverse complement strand
GCCTTGGAGGAGATTATGTTGAGAAATAAAAAAAAAAATTCTTAAAAACGTTGTTTTTCTTGGTCAGGCCGGAAACTTATCAATCCACCCTCGTATATTACAAAAGATTTGATTGTATCAAGCAGAATAATTTTATGTTAAAGCTGGGCATTTTAACTAATAATGGTATTATGACTGTGAGCTCTTAAGGAAACATGTTTGTGAACATATGTCACATGTTTATCATATATAATAATTTTAATATTATATTACACTTACATTTCAAGTGTAGCAATCCCATGGACGCAAGGAGTATAATTTCGGGAAAAATCTTCATTTTTTCTGAGTAGACAAAATGACAGAGAACAGAAATCTTATTTTTCTTGACGTTCGCAAAATAACTGGCACGATATGTAAACAAAACGCGCTTAATTTTGTCGCTTCTATCAAATAATAACGTCGTTTTTTCTTCAAAATGACTCGAATAAAAGAATTATGGTTGTTGATCTTACATCTCAAAATGTTCCTTATTTGCTAACTGTATTACCCATAGCATAGAACCTTCAGTATTATTTGAAAATACAATATGTGTCAAGGTTGCATGGTAGATCCAGTTCTTTTTTTAATTGTTAAAAATTTAAGTATTTTCTGGAAAATTTGTGTTTAGGTACCGAATTATTATTCTTTGTTAAAAATTCATATTTTTGGTTGAAAATTCAACCATTGGGTTTATTGTTGAAATTTCTTGTTAAAAATTGATTTTCTGAAGAAGGTAAAGTGAATGTGAGACAAGAGCAAATTTTGAGATTTAATTTAGGGAAGCAATTTTGTTATTGAACATTTTATTGAACCTGGGTCATGCACTTCATGAATGTTCAGGGTGATATTTATTGTAGCAGACAGTTTTGCAATAGGATCAACAATTAACTTCATTGTTTAAAAAATACATTTTTTTTTAACAAGAATTTAGTCCAACTTTCCTATGAAGAGGGGCAAGCGATATTCATTGTTTGAATGATTGCAACTGTTCTCAATAAAAAATATTACTTTCATCATTCATTATTTGCGACATTAATTATAGAAAATGATAACTTTTCCCGATTTACAGTATGACCAATTTTTTTGAAAAACGAAAATTGTTGAAAGTGAACATTCCTAATTGATTAATGAAATTAATTGTCAAGTAATGCAATTACAGAGCATCCGTACAAAAAAGAACAAATTCAAACAGAATTTATTAATGGCCTAAAATTCATAAAATTAATTATCCACTAAGACCAGTAGTATCTGGCATTCACACTTTCACTAATTCTCTGGCCAAGGCATTGAGGAAAATTATTTCAGGTACCTCAAATGAACCAAGTTGATTTAGAAAAAAAATGCAATAAAATTTAAAGAATCCCTAATTTAAAACAATGGGCAATACCCATGTTTTTCTTTCACTTAGTGTCTAATCACTACTTGAAAATCTTCCTTTACATTCGGTTCTTAAAGAAATCGAAAAGGGATGGAATATCACTCAAATAAACAAAATTTAATCAAGTCGACATTCAAAATACTCTTTTATTACAGATGCGTGGATAATACTTTTCTGATAATCCTTAATGATAAGGTCTAAAACACTGTCAAAATTTAACTCAAAAAAAAAAAAATTATTTTCAAAAAAGAATTAATATTCAGGTAGGCTTATAATAGAAGTAACATAGAATAGGAATAATTGAAAAATTAAATCTTGTGAGGAAACTTCTTTATTATAACAATTATTCCAAATAATTTCTTGAAAAACAGATTACAACAAAAATTCCAAGAAACAAAATTTGAATAGAATAGTATTTAAAAAATCTAAATATTAATAATCAGAAGAGAGGAGATAAAAGAGAAATCGTTTTGATTAATTTCAATGAAGACATTTTATAAAATATAAGAAGTTTATAGAATGACTACAATATCATCACAGTTTTTCGTGTTGACTACAAACTTAAAAAATATATTATACTTGGTTTGTCCAATGTTTTATTTTGCACACAAAATCTGAATATTTGTGAGAATATCCTTTTTCTTAATCATTAACCACAACAGTTAATTGCGAAACATATTACAATTAGAATTCAACAAATTAAAAACAAAGTAATAATTTGCCTGCAGATCATCAGAAAGCATTGAAGCAATATAGTTTTTTTCATACTTTTGTTCACTCATTTCTTGGTCAAATTTCGAAAACTATTGAATTTATGCTAAAAAAGTTTAAGATTCATACTGTTTTTCGTTTACCATTAAAAATGGATTTAATAACTTTTTGCAAAGAACATTTAGATAAGTTTGACTGGTTCGTTTGGATAATGTTGAAATTTTACATTGTAAAAACAATGAGAAAAAAAATTATGCAATCGCTTTATATTTAAAAACGAAAAGAGTTATCTATTAATTTAAAAACTGATTTGGATAAATTAAACAAAAGTTATGCTAATATGATTAATTGCAATTAGCAAAGAGGTTTCAGGTATCAAAGCAAGAGGATCGTTATTTCGATGCTGTTCCTACCTGCTCAAATTTTTCTTACCTTGACAAGATTGGAGTATGAGAAACGAAACGTTGGTGAATATCATTTACAAACTTTTTTGTATGTTTAGTTGATAATAATAAAAATTAAAACAAAACGAAAGAGATAAACAATAGAAAGAGGGGATTTGGTTGGTTGCCTTCTCATTTTTCTGTCCTCTTCTTTATTATTGTCTAACTTTTTTTCTTTTTTAAGAAAATTATTTTTTTTTTAGTGGATCTCCTTTCAAATTGCAATATCAACATTTGATCATGGTTATCCAAATTTGGTCGTTGGATTCTTGGCTTAGTTTTCATTTGTTATCTATTTTAATGTAATTTAATTTAAACTTAAATTTTAACAATGATAACCTTATATGTTCCGAATACTATTACACTAGTTCTAAATAATTTTCATCGTTTCCGCGTTTGTAGACAGCTAATATAATTACAACTTAGCGAATGCGTATCCAGAGTTGGGGAACTCTCTGAGGGCGCTGGTTTACCATCTTGCGCTTTCCGACAAAAAAATATTTTTAAGTAACCATCTACCGGTTTTAAAATTGTTTTGTCGCCAAATCTACTAAATTTATAAAAACCTTTAAAAATAAAACATTTATTACGATTCATAACATTTATTCCAGACGCAACATTTATTTCAGATTTTATGAAAAAATGTAATTGTTTAGATATGAGTAAATGTAACTGAGAGCGCAATTTTTTATCTAAAGAGAAAACTATTTGATCGAATAAATATACGTGTTCAAGCCAGAAGTGGTGAAGCCCTAAGAGGCATAGGGGGAAATTTACACCTCAGATATAGGCCAAGGAGGGGCAAAGTATTGATTTCCCCCCCTCTGAAATCAAATGATTAAAATTCATCAGATCGTTTGAATTTTTTCAAAAAGCGTACCTCAAAATTGAGGTGGTAACGAAAATGAGCTTCGCATACTCATTTTGAGAATCGATCAGCTAACTCCCAATTTAAGACTGTTTCCAAGCATGAATTGCCTTGGCTGTGGTCCTAAATCGGAAAATCCCAAACGTAAACAGGCAGGGCTGCAAGAATGATTTCTGTTGGGTTTGGAAGGATGACGCAACCTGTTTTAACTAAAGCGCTGAAATTGTAGACCTCGAGCTGTCTTTCACGCTTGACTAACCAAATCCTCCTTTTTGGCCCCGTGGCTCCTCTTGACACGAAACGGCCGTGGCCATCTGTTCTACGAATGTCGTAAACTGGAGGGTCTTATAGCGGGAGTTAAGAGTACTTTGAATGCGACACCTTGGTAAAAGCTAATAATTCATAGTTTACCCCTTGAATCGCTTCCAATTATATTTTATTGACGGTTGTTTTAAATTGTCAGTCAATCATAGTTTGTGATTATGTCCATAAACTACGTTACCAATTTGAGGGGGAATGTTCTATATCACAGTGCTGGTGCCCTATAGCTTCATTTTCTAATAATTCTTTAAAAGAATCTTTCAAAGCTATATAGTTTTGGAAATAATACCGCAGTTAATGAATGGCAAGAGTAATGTTTTGTGTGAAAGACAGTTTATAATTATTTAAACAATTTCAATTTGCCTTAACAATTTATGTAGAAGACAGTGTTGAAATGAGTTCAACAATCAGTACTCATCCAGTTGCGCTTTTTTATAGGAAAGGTAGAGAACATTCTTGTCTTCATTCAATCCCTTATATTATGGTGCTTCTTGTTTTCTATTTTCTAATTTCAGAACAGAATAAATTTTGAAAATAATAACTTTTCACGATTTAATGAATGAAAAATTATTTTGAAATAAGGAAATTGTTTAAAGCGATGGTTCATAATTAATTAATTACACTTATTATCAAGTAATACAATTTCAAAACATCCGTACAAAAACTTCCACTAATTCTTTGGCCACGAAATTGAACAAAATTATTTCAGATGCACCTAAACGAAAAAGTTTTATAAAAAATGCAATAGAATTTAAAGAATCCAGAATTAAAAATAAAATTCCTAAACCCATTTACTTCTTTCACTTCTTGTATGATCACTATTTACAAATATTGCCTTAGATTTGGTTCTTAGAGAAATTGAAAAGAGATAGAATATCATTTAAAATTACAAACAAATTCCATTAAACGAATTTGAAACAGTTATTAAATTTGTTATAAAGTCAACCTATTTTAATTGTTACTACTATTTTTATGATGCATTTTATGATATTATGATGCAGGATTTGAAAGTTTAAATATTAAATTAATTTAAATTCAATTTCGATTTATCACAGGTGGATAGATGATACTTTTCTGATCGTCCTAAATGATAAAGTTCAAAAAAAGACAATACTAATAGAAACAAACAATACAATTAATTGTTTAAATGTTGAGATCATCAGAGATGATAATGGTTACTTAAATCAAAATGGTATCAAAAAAGAACATATTCAGGTAGACTTCTAAATTTTCATTCTATCTATCCGCCAACACATAGAATAGGAATAATAAAAAACTTAAACGTTGTAAGTAAACGTCTTTATTATAACAATTTTGAAAAAAAAATAGGCAGAACCTAATGATTACGACATCTTTCAGGCTAATGGTAAAAATTTATTTATTTGAAAGAATCATAACGATTACGTTTCGGAAGAACAACTGGTTTCCCTCATCAGATCTGAATAAAAAAATGTATTATATTTATAAAAATAGAGTAATGTAATAAATACAACGGAATATATCCCATTATCATACCTTAAAACAGTTTTGAAAAAAGTAGCTTTCACGTGACACCAAATTAGAAAAATAGAAATTAAAGATGTTCACAATAATTCGTAATTTATAACAAGCTGCGTGGAAAAAATAAGAAAAACTAACATTATTATTACCAGCTAACTTACTCAAAGAAATTTTCGAACGTTAAAATAACTTGGATACCATTTTTAAAAAAAGAAACAAAAGTTTAAACAACAGATAGAATAAAAACTTGAAACAATTAAACTGGAACAGCATACTGATATTAATCTAAATAAACATAGAATTGATGTTGAAGTAGACAACACGATCCATGGTTTGTAAATATATCAAATTTTAACATTCCAGAGCAGGCAACTGAAATTTTTAGGTTAGATGAAAACTCTAGTACAAAATTTGTTTCTAACAGACCAAACCACGTTTTTGAATTTGCAAAAGATTTAGAATCAAACATAGATAAGATTATTGATGAGTGCAGAGATGAACTTTGAGAAAGAGTCTTATCATTAGCTTTCAATTGATTAAAGAAACCTCAACAAATCGCAAGTATTGACAGAGTAATTTCATGAATTTATTTTTACAAGAGCATTATTATTAATTTAACCATATAAATTCAAAATTCAAGATCCATTTGCAGATATGAAATTAATTTTCTTCCTTTTTTTGTATTAAAATTTCTGATTTCACTTCGTTTTTTATACTATTCACGTATTTGAACCTAACCTCATTTTTCGATTTTTTACTTTTTTGCTAAGGTCATGGAACTCACACATTTGGAAAGTGAGACGGAATCAACTTTTTTTAAATTGTTTTAAGGTATTATAATTGGATATATTTCGTTCTATTTATTATATTACTTCATTTTTATAATTATAATACGTTTTGTTATAAAGATCTAATGAGGGCAGCCAACTGTGTTTCCGAAACGCAATCGTTACGATTTTTTTAAATAAATAAATTTGTACCTTAGTCTTAAAGACATCAAAATCATTAGGTTCTGCCTATTTTATTTATAAATTGATATTTTCAGTTTTGAAATTGAATTTTTAAGAAATAACACAAAGACGAAAATAAATACCATTTCAACAGAATAGAATTAAAACAAATCAAAATATCAATAATCATGAGCAGATAACAGGAGATAGATAAGAAATTGTTTTTATAAATTTCAATGGTGAAATCACTGAAACCTCAGAAGACATAAAACGTTTCTGGAATGACAACAAAATAAAAAAACAGTTCTTCGTGTTGACTTTAAACTTAACAAATATATCATACTTGGTATTGGTAAAGACCATTCAGAAATTCTAGACCAATATAATATAGTATATAGTTAATTAAATTTGGTAGAAGCTTAGTTGGAACAAACCAAATAGCCTCTAAGAATTCAAAGGGAACAACATCTTGACAATATAAAACTTAACCGAAAATGCCATAGTCATTAGCAAACACTGAATTAAATACCACAATGGTGTCATTGTCTTAAAATGAATTTCCCTGAAATCCGTATAATGCATTTGGAGGTCAAGTTTGTTGTTTTTATCGTATTTCTTGATATTTCAATATAGTTATCACATACAATCGAAACAATTGTAAATTATTATTACCGCATCAGAAACTCTATTTACTATTAACACTCGCGCACATTTTAAGTTGTAAAAAGCGTTTAATTGTCCAAAGTAAATCTGAACTGTCACTGCTTCCGCTTAGACCGTCGCCATTTTATTTCGCTGCTCCCACAATGCACCGGCGCTCTTCCCATAATTCCTTCAGACACCTATTCTTAAATATCCCTATTATAGCAATACTTACGAGGGTGGATTGATAAGTTTCCGGCCTGACCAAGAAAAACAACGTTTTTAAGAATTTTTTTTTTTATTTCTCAACATAATCTCCTCCAAGGCTG
>NC_046659.1:149897208-149932790 GCF_010883055.1 Belonocnema kinseyi | reverse complement strand
ACAAGCTATCTAAGGATGGTACTATAGAACGCCACCTCAAGGTAGGCCTAGTGGCGTCATCTCTTGGTCAGGCCGGAAACTTATCAATCCACCCTCGTATTAGGGGTTTGACTATACAATATCCCTGGTATGTGGAAAATGGTCAAGGATATTCATTTTCGCTGATCCAGGGATCTTTCTTAATTCCTTCGTTCGTTTACAGCTAAATGTTTAGCTATAAAGGGGAATAATATCCCTGTTACAGCTCAATTTTTTTTACCGTGCCTTAATGTCTTACATAAAAAATGATAAAATTGCAAACAATTTAAAATTCTTTATGATGAAAATGATAACCTTCCATGTTCTCAATACTATAACATTAGTTCCAAATAATTATCATTGTTGCTCTGCTTCTAGAGAGCTAATATAAGTCCATTTTCGCGAATACGTATTCGGTGTTGGAGAACTCTCTGAGGGCGCTGCCTTACCATCTTAAGGTCTCAAACCCAACAATATTTTTAAGTAACCCTCTACCAGTTTAAAAATTTGTTTATCGCCAATTCTACTAAATTTGTAATAAAACTCTTAAATATGCAGGGTGGACACGCTGGGGCTTACATACATGGCGAGTTGAATGCTATCCGAATTGCACAACAGCAGGGGAGAAGCCATTATACAGGGGTATTTCCATATTTCGCGCCTTTAAAGTTGCATTCGGATCGGCCATTCGGCCAAGTCCGTGCATCTTCGGATCAAGTTTATGATAGTTTCCATGGTTGCGTTCCAAACTTCAAACGGTTATGTTCAGATTCACCTGTTAGCCCTAATCGCTGTCAGTGAATGTAGGCAATGTTAATTTAAAGTTTACGCATGTAATATTTCATTCACTTTATTTGAAACATATTCTGTCTATTCATAACATACCTTTTTTATGCAGTAAAAATAAGCGTTAAACACTATTCACTCTTCGCCCACTGGAAGCACAGAATATTATTACTATTTTATAGTATTTACTATTTATCACTTAGCAGCCATTCTATAATGTTATTGGCACAGAAAAAAATGACGTGTACTTCTCAGTTCACATGTCTCCCTTTATTATTAATTAAACACTTTTATTATTTGTAATTACTATATAACATAACCTATATTGTTTTGACACTTGTATCCTTTTGAAATTTCGAACGCAACCATGGAAGCCATCATAAACTTGATCCGAAGATGCACGGACTTGACCGAATGGCCTATCCGAATGATACTTTGAAGACGCGAAATATGAAAATACCCCTTTATAATGACTTCTCCTCTGCTGTTGTGCAATTCGGGTAGCATTGAACTCGCCATGTATGTAAGCCCCAGCGTGTCCACCCTGTATATCACTTATTGCCATAGATTCATCCATGAGCGCTTCGAGCCTGATGATTCAGGAGGATTCGGTGCCTTGCCAATTATTCCAGGATATTTACTGGTGTGTCCATTGTCATCCTTTTCGTAATATTGGCGTCGTAAAATTGCCCTATGAACCTTGCCTCTTGGCACCGCTACATATATGTAATTTTCAGCCGGGTAAGTGTTACGTGTGGGGAACCATCTTTCTCGAAAGCGTGAATCGTACGCTCGGAAAGGGCCAGCCATATAAATTTCACTTTCTCGTTCGAATCGTATGTGTATCTGAACGCTCCTTGGAGTATGAAGAGTATCATTATGTCGTCCGAAATGTTGGATAATCGGGTTGAACGTACCTCCATATTGGCGGCCCGGCAATCGTATATGATGTTGTAAAACGTGGCCAGGACGTAATTGTGATTGGACAAATTCTAACCAGTGGGGTACGACACACGATACACGCACAGGTCCATCAGCAATGCATCCATCACGCATTGTTATATGAAGGTGGTCTCGAGAAAAATCGGCGGGATCCATTCCATCAGCACCTAATTTTGTAAGAAAAATGGACATTTATAAAGTTTTTCGACACCCGTAACTTAAACTTTTAGCAGTGTTGAAGAATAATTGGCCGAAAAAGGTGAACTATGTATTCATGAAATTAAAAATGTTGCATTGGTAGTAGTTCAATGCCTTTTGAAACTCGAAATAATCCCAACAAAATTTGAGGTTGTTGAATTCTTGAACCCATGAAATCTTCAATTTCAAAAGGATTTTTGAAAATCTATGTTAGTATTAGTAGTAATTAGTAATTCAAGTAAATTAAAAAAATGCAAGTAGAATGATTAGATTTGAATATAATAAGGTAAAACCCTTCGGAAGCCCTCCCTTATATAGCCCTTCCAAGAACTGACGCCGCGGCGCAGTTAGGTGTAACAAGATCTGCGCGGGGTGCGCGGCGTCTGCGGTTGTCACTCAGGCGAGTACTCAGGCGTAAACAAACAAAAGCAGAGCTGGCTATTATGAGTTATTTCCCACCCACCGTCAATCCCAAAATCGGCGCTATAGAAGAGTTTCACTGTACTATGCTTTGAAAGATGATATTAAGATTCACACTGAATCTGTTGGCATTATACTCATGATTTTAAAGAAAAATTTTTAATTGACACTAGTAAAGATAATATTCATTTTTGTGCTGCAATTAATTTTTTTAAATTTTTTTATTAAAGTAAGGTTATGTGAATCAGTCCTAGCTTAGGCAATACATTTTATAATGTATACATTTAACAGTTTAACTCGCCTAAATTAAGTATAATGTATATTTTTTTCAAAAAAATGCGACGTTTGTTTATAAATTTTACAGTTATTAATACATATACATATATCAACCATGGATAGGGGTTGAAACTTAATATAATTGATATTTTGATTGAGCGCGCGTAGGAGCGCGCGAATGTTGATTTTCGCGATTTGCACTCAATAATATATTTTTGACTTTGTACTTCTCCCACATTTGTGCGCAGGACTTTTCAAATTAAAGGTCAAAGCATCGACAAGTGTAATTTGCCGATTGTGAATTCTCTTTGTTAAAGCTCCTTCGGATTTAACAGATATTTCAGATATTGCAAAATAAGGCACAAATTTTATTTTTAATGAATACTCTATTATTTGTTTCTGATTTTGCATTAAATTTTATTCCTAACTACCCTGAAAATGCATATCATTTCAGCAAATTTATATTATAATAATTCATAATAAACATTGGTATTGAATCAAAAGTATTTTCCTTGTCTTATTTTTATAATTTAAAAAGTGCGCATCCTATTAGAAAAAATAGGATTAAATATTTTATTTTGCAACTTGCGTTGTTTTTCGATAAGTAAAATTTTTTAATTTTCAATATTCTTTTTTACGATTTAAACTAAAACTACACATCCTAACGTTCCAAAAATATAATTTTTTATTTTCAATATATTTTTATAAAAAAATTGTATAGCAAATTTATAGATCTTTTTTTTTGTTAAACAACTTTTGTATTTTCATTTTTTTTCGTCTCTTGTGTAGTTTAAAGAAATTTTAATTCTTTTATTCCCAATCTCATTTTTTTTTAAATTAAACCAAAAAGATTCTTAAATTCGAGGCAAATCGAGTGACCTAGAATATTAATAAGTACACTTTATTAAAGCGTAAAGAATTTATGCTCATTTATAATGTTTGAAACGTCTGTTTTAAACAGATGAACTTTTTCCATTGACATAATTTAAAGTTTATGCATGAATAGAACACACGTTCTGACTATAAATTATCAAACAAAATAATTCTGGAAATTGTTGTAAAAAAATCATATAGCTAGGAAAGGGAAGGGTTGCGAAAAAATCTTCCGCTTTCCTATTCCAGCTCGAAAAATTATCTTTTAAAATATAAAATTTGATTTGTCTGATTTGTTATTGTATTTTAAAAATTGTATATATTATTTTTTATTTTTTGTAAATTTCTTTTTTCAAATTGATAAATGTGAAAACTTTCATTATGCTATTATTTAAAAAATTACTAATGCTACTTCTATAAGGAAGCAAAAATATATTTACTATAAGAGAAAGCCATTTTTTACTTAACAACAAAGTTCTTTTTTTTGTAATTTTTAGAAATGCCATTTTTTAAAGGTTTTCAGATTTATAAGAAAGGCATTAAATCGAGTTGAAACTTGAGTTAACTTTTACCTTACACTGCTTGAAAAGTGGACAAAATGTTGAATCTTTAAGACGAAAACCGTAAATTTCTAGCAATATTTGTAGACAATATTATTTAAAATAATACTCAATTGCATAAACGATTATGTTCGTAAAAACTGTACAGAAATTTTAGTTGCAGATAATAGAATTTTTTCTTTTTTTATGAAAAGTTATCATACATAATTGATTAACTTACCAAAAATTTCCTGCAATTTTTGAAAATTCCCGGAAATTTATAGAAATTTTTTATTTGAATTTTGAGTAGTATATCTTAAGTTGCCATAAATTGCCTGCAATATTACCATATATTAGCAAAAAATTTAATAAATGTTAAGAAATTTATCAAAATGTTTTAATTTAAATTTTGCATAATTTATAATAAGTTACCATATTTGCCTGTAAAATTACCATAATTGACTGAAAATTTCCATAAGTGACTGGAAATTTATAGACATTTTTAAATTGAATTTTGGGAAATTTATGGTAAGTTACCTTAAATTACCTGTAATATTACCATAAATTACCGAAAATTTATCAAAATGTTTAAAATTAAGTTTTCGGTGGTTTGTGGTAATTTACATTTTTTAGCTGTAAAATGACCATCAATATCCAAAAATGCCCATATATTTCTTGAAACGTATAGACATTTGTAAATTGAAACTTGGGCAACATATAGCAATTTACCGAAAATTACCTGTAATATTACAATAAATTACCAAAAATTTCATATATTTCCGGAAATTTATAAAAATGTTGAAAATTGAATTTTGGGTAGCTTATGAAAAGTTACCATATTTGCTGGTAAAATTACCATTAATGTTCAAATTTTTTTCGTAAATTTCTTGGAATCTAGGGACATTTTCAAATTAAATCTTGGGCAAATTATGGTAAGTTATCATAAATTACCTGTAATGTTTGAATAAATTGTCAAAAATTTCATCAATTTTCTGAAATTTCTAAAAATGTTTCAAATTAAATTTTGGGTAGCTTATGGTAATTCGCCATATTTGCCTGTGAAATTACTATGAATGACCGAAAGTTTCCACAAATTTTCGGAAATCTAGTCATTTTTAAATTAAATATTGGGAAAATTATGGTCAGTTACCATAAATTACCTGTAATATTACCATAAATTACCCAAAAATTTCCTAAGTTTCTGGAAATTTATCAAAATGTTTAAAATTGAATTTTAGGTTATGATAAGTTACCATACTTGCCTTAAAAATTACTATAAATGAGTGAAAGTTTCCATAAATTACCGGAAATTTATACACATTTTTAAATTGAATCTTAGGCGATTAATGGTAAGTTACTATAAATTACCTGTGATATTACCATAAATTATCTGTAATATTGCCATGAATCACCTGTAATGTTACCATAATTCATCTGTAACATTACCATAAATTTTATAAATTTCCGGAAATTTATGAAAATGTTTAAAACTTAATTTTGGGTAGCTTATGGTAATTAACGTATTTACCTGTAATTCCGGAAATTTATAGTCATTTTTTGATTGAATTTCTGCTATTCTCTGATGATAATACAGATTCCTTGGAAAATTTTGTTTGTTTCTTTCGCAATAATTCATTGATTGATAATGTTTATTATCAGTTGTTTTTATTAGCAATGTTTATTATGTTCATCTTATATAATAATTTTAATGTTATATTACAGATTACACTTACATTCAAAATACAGGAATCCCATGGACTAATTTTTATCGCTTGTATGAAATAATAACGCTTTATTTATTCTTCAAAGCGACTCGAGTGAAAGAATGAAGATTGTGGATCTCAGAGCTCAAAATTTTCCTTATTTGCTAAATGTATCACTCATAGAATAGAACCTTCGGAATTAATAAATAGTACAGCATGAGTGTTCAAGGTTAAAATTGAAGGTGTAATAAAAATTAGCTGAGCAGGCTCATTTTGAGAATCTAGGGAAAATTCATAATTTGGAGGCTGTTTCTTTCTCATTTCGAGTATAGCTGAGTGTGTCATCGAGCTGTCAAGACGATTTTGTTTTTTGTTATATAAGCCAAATGAGTAGCTATTAAAGAAATGTAATTTTTCAAAAAATTGTTTGGAAGCATGACGCAACCTGATGCAACTAACGTGCTGAGAGTGCGGCCCACGAGATATTTGTCACGCTTGACTGCGCATATCCTCCCTTTCCGTTTAAAGTTCATTCTTTTAAATTGAAAATTTTACTATCATTTTTATGGCGCCGAATTTATCCCGTTTAGTTGACAAATATTGCAATTTGGTTGAAAATGGAATTATTTGGTTCAAAAATCGTATTTTTTATTCGAAAACCCAACCACTTGGTTGAACTCTTTTCTTAACATTTATTTTTTAATTTACTTTTTTCTTAAATTTTAATTATTTTTTTGAAAGTAGAACTACTTTAGTACTTTCTTGAAAAATCGTTTTTTTATATTTTAAATTAATTTTTACCTAACAATTTAATGATACCCCTTTCAATTGAAATTTTAAGTATTTTTTTTGAAGACTTTTCCTTTTCAAACAAAAATTTAACTATTTTCTTTCTCCTTTTTCGCTTCGAAGTTGAAATGTTTTGTTGAAAATGAATCTGTTTTAGTTATAGTTTCGGAGTGGATGTCGTGACCAGATTCCTATCTTACCGACACTTTTATTATTTCCTAACTTATTTTTAGAGGAAGTGCCATATCGAGTTGCAAATTATGGGATAATAAATGAGAAGCATTAAGAAAGTTGGATCTAGTACCAAATTCGAATAATTATGAAAAAAAAACATTGTTTACAAAAAAAAAACTTTTTTCATAATTATTAAAATTTAGCTCTAGACCCACCTTTCTTAGTGCTCCTTATTTATCATCCCAAATTTTGAACTGAATGTGGCGCTTTGTTAGAAAATAAAAAACCATCGGTAAGGTAGGAATCTGGTCACGGGACGCGCTCGTCAAAATTATAATTTTTAAAATTAATGCCTCTATTTTTTATTTTTATTCAAATCTCTCTTGGTGAATGTGCAGAGTTCTTGAAAATAAATCCAAAAATCTAACAACCAAATTTTAGACAACCACCATAAAATGTTCCTATTGCAATTTGATAAAAGTAAAAAATTTTTCTAAAAAAAAGAAAGAAATTATTTTTTTCGACAAAAGTAAAAAAAAAAGAAAGAAAAATGTGTTGTTATATCAACGATTAGATTTTTTGTTAAGAAATCATATTTTTTTATTAAAAGTAAATAAATCTGTTGTTGCAGATTTATCACTTTACCCCAAAACGTATATCTTCGGTTCAGAATTTGAGTATCTGATTGTAGATAATTGAGTTTTCTAACTTAAAATGTAAATATTCCATTTTTAGTTTTAAAATTCATATTCTTTTTTAAAAATAATTTTTTTTAGTTAAAAATTCTTCTTTTTTGGTAGAAAATAGATATTCTTTTTTGAAAATCTATCATTCTAGTTAAAAATGTAACTTGTTTTTAATGCTTTTGTTAAAAATGTATTTCATTGTTCTTGAAGATTCGTCATTTTAATTGAAGATTTATATTTTTTGGTTCACAAAAATATCAACTTCTGTGTTGAAAGTTGAACTACATTGTTAAACATTCATTCTTTGGTTGAAGATTCATCATTTTATTAAAAAGTTCATATTATTCATTAAAAATTAATAATTTTCTTAAAAAATATTTTTTGTTAGTTTCAGAATTAACTTTTTAAACACCCTATTAAATTAGTCCATCTTTTATTCAAAATTTATATTTTTAATTATGAATTCATCTTTTCCAATTGAAAAATCAAACTTTTGATTAAAAATTCAGGTTCGTTTTAATTGTCTTTTTTGGTAGAAAATTAATCCGTTTTGGTTAAGATTCTAATTATTAGGTTTAAAAGTGTAACTTTTTTTTTGAGAACACATTTTTTTTTCACAAATTTAACTACTAGGTTGAAAGTTGAACTTACTTTATTATAAAAAATGTTGGTTGAAGGAATTTTCTTTTTTGTTATTAAGAATGAATTTTTTGAGCAGATAAGGTCACTACTTTTTCCATTTTTTGTCCTAGCATGATACTTTTAATTAAAAATTGGTCCTGTCAAGTTGAAAATTCAGCAAAATACCTAATAATTCAAATGTTTTTTGAAATTTCGTCTTCTTTTGGCAAAAATTCCATCTTTAATTATTCTTGGTAAAAAAAATATTTGTTTAAAAAAATTGCTACAATTGGTGTATTATTTGATTTGAAAATTGGCCTGTATTAAACGAAATTCGTCTGTTTGGCTTGAAAATTCAACAATTGATGAAAAATCAAAATATTTTACTTGAAAATCAACTTTTTAATTTAAAATTCATATTTTCGGTTGTAAAATTAATTACTTTGTTAAAAATTCGTCTTTTTTAGTTTAATTCAACAGTTTGAACATTTGTGTTTTTAATTAATTTTTTCAATTGAACATTTTGAATATTCAATTTTTTGTTCCAAAAAAGGCTTTTGCGATTGAAAATTCAAATATTTGACTGACAATTTATGTTTCCTTATTGAAAATTCATCTATTTTGTTAAAAATTGATCTTTTGCTAGAAAATTTATCATTTATGGTAGAAAATTTATCTTTCTGGTTTCAAAATGAATTTTTGGTTGAAGATTCATTTTTTCTGGTTTACAATTCAACAATTTTTGGTTAAATTTTAATATTTTTTGTTGTAAAATTTGGACCATTTGGTTTAACCTCGCGGGATGATAATTAAACTTTTTTGGTAAAATCATCTTTACTGGTAGAAAATTAATCTGTTTCGGTAGAAGATTCAACTATTTTGTTTAAAATTCGAATTTTTTGTATTAATTCGACAGGTTGAAAATGTTTGCTAATCCAATTTTCGCTAATCAAATCAGTAAAATTGTACTAGTAATTATTTAAATTTGACCAATTTTGATTTAGAGAGACCATAAAGTATCGTATGTATAAGGAAAAAACCCATATAGTTAAAAAAAAAAACTTTCCTGCGCTCAATATTCATACATTATAAATTCAAGATTGTACGAAATTCCTATTTTTCTTATTTTTGTTCAAACAATCAGAAGGAAATATTTTGATAATGAAAACAGACTATGTCATTTTAATATTTTCTCAATATGGGCTTCTTATTGTTTCCAATTATTTTTTATATTTTCCATATTTATAATTTTTTAAAATTATTATATAGTCCTAAATAATTTTTTTTATCCAGCAATTAATTTTCAACTATTGAATTAGGAAATATCTGGGCTACTCGAATTAGTAATTTTCTACTAATCTTTAAGTCGGGGAAACCTCCCTATTTATGATAATCATTAATTAAGAGCACAAATCAAAGAAAAATAATTAATTTTAATTTTGTGAACGTATACGGTGTCTTAATTAATAATTAAATTAAATTAATTTTTTGACATATATTAGTATTTTTAATTAATGATTATCCACTGTAGATTGTATTATCTACTGTAGGGCGATTCTCCCTACTAAAAATCTGTTTTATCGACCCCGACCAATATAGAAAACTGTTCTATTAGAAGCGGAAGACATACCAACGATCGGTAGATTACAGAATAGTTCTGATTCTCGCTTTGAAAAGGTTGAAAAATAGAATTTTCTCTAAAAAAGGAGTTTACCTCATTTTTAAATAACTATTTTAATAATTTTATCAAATAGTTTAATTTTCCACCAAAGTAGTTTAATCTGAAACCAAAAATATGAATTTTTAACCAAATTCCCCCCGTTCTTTTTCAATTTAACTTTCTTCAGAAATTTAAATTCTAAGGTATTGATGTTCTGAGACTTTTGAAAATATTTATAGCCAATTTCACCAAAAAAAATATTTTAGGAAAAATTAGTGGTCCCCACTTTTTAGACATTCTTTTCTTAGATACTCTTTTAATTACTAAAGTATTATAAAGTAGCGCAGAAATAATATTATTGAAAAATAATCAAAAACCAGGATTGTTACTAAATCCCAATTTTTAAATTCCTCGACTTTCCTGATCAATATTTAATAGTATCAATAAAAAAAACTATATTGTTTCTAAATTTTTTTTATTGAAGCTCTCTGATCGCAAACTAATTATCAACCAAATGAATAAATTTTCAACTGAAAAAAGATAAATGTTAAAGAAAAAGTAGAATAAATAATTTACAGTGAATATTAGTTTTAATTATAATCAAGAATCTTTATCCAAAACTAAATTTTTAACCAAAGCACTTAATTTTCTACCAAAAAATACAAAGTTTCAATATTTTTAATATAAAGTCCGTTTTAAGCCAAACAGTCGCATGTTTGACCATAAAAGAGAAAACTTAAAATCAAAGCGATGAGTTTTCTACCAAAACAGATAAATTTTTAACTAAAGAAGTTAATTTTTATCCAAAAAACAAAGTTGTAACTAACATAATGAATTTAAACCAAAAAATGAATTTTCTATTAAAAATGACAACATTCAAGAATATAATAAAATTCTTAACTAATAAAGATAATTTTTCTCAACCAAAATTAGGTAGAATGTTTAAAATGTTAGAAAAATTAATGTTCAACAGAAAATGTAATAGTTAACTGTTTTTGAATCTTTTTTTATTATTTATTATTTATTTGTAATACTTTTTTTAATATATGAATTTTCAACTGAAAAGGATAAATTTTCAATTGAACATAAAGTTATATTTCTAGTCGAAAAACTAAATTTAAAAAAGTTTTTTGAACTAAAATGATAAATATTCAACATTAAAATTCATTTTTAACGAAGTAATTTGACATACAACTTTCAAAATGCACATTCAAACTACATGAACTTTCAAACAAATGTATTCCTTAAAGAATTATTATTTTTTCCCCGTTCTAAAGAAACTTTCTCCTTTTCTTATTTTCTAGCTTTAATTTTAACTGAATTAATAGAACCCAATAAGAAAATCCAAATATTCTTGCTTGAAAGTTAAATTTCTTTGTTAAAATTCATTTTTTTATTGAAAATTCATCTCTTTGATTGAAAACTTAAATATTTTGCTAAATATCCATTTAAAAATTTTTTTTTATTGAGAATTAATTTCGAAAATATTATATGTTCCTATTTTTGTTAAAAAATTCGCCTTTTTTCGTGAAAATTCGTCTTTGTTATAGAAAATTAATCTTCTTGTTAGAAAATTTATCAGTTTTGGTTACAAATACAACTGCTTGGTTAAAGATTAATCTGTTTTAGTGAATCAAAATATTGTGTGAAAAATTCGACTTTTTTGTTGAATATATCTGTTTTGTATGTAAAATTAAAATCTTTTATCCTTGAAATAATCTTTTCATTCATAATTTTAGTTGGAAAGTTAACTATGTATGGTCATAAATTCCCTTTTTTTTGAAAATTCATATTTTTGGGTTAAAACATAAACAATTTTGCAAAAAATTCGCCAATCGGCTTTTAAATTAAACAATTTGGTAAAAAATTGAACTAATTTGTTGAAAATTCGTTTCAGCTTTGGTTGCAACTTAACTTTTTCAACTTCAATCTTAACTATTCCATTTCTCGTTGTTAATTTATATTTAAATCGGATATTGATATTTTCAAAATTCGTCTTTTATAATTGAATTAAACTGGTTGACAACTTATTTCTTTTTTTTTAAATTAGTGTTTTAACTGCAAATTTAAATTTTGCAGCTTTGATTAAAAACTTCCCGTGTTCAGTTGCAAATTCAACTATTTGGTTGAAAATTCATGTATTTTTAGGAAAATTTGTATTTTAGTAAAAAATTAATATTTGTAGGTCAAAAATTCAACTGTTTCCTTGAATGTTTAATTATTTTGTCAAAAATGTAATTAGAACTCAACAAAAAGAGAACATACTTTTAACAAAATATTTCGGGTTTTAACCAAAGAGATGAATTTGCAACAAAATTTATGAATCTTTAAAAAAAAATTAATTTTCAAAAAAAAAGTTAACTTCCAAGCAAGGGGTAAAATATTTCACCGGAAGTTTGATTTTCAAACCAAGAAGATTAATTTCGTACAAAAAAAGGTGAATAGTTAAATTATTAGTTAAAAAATATATTTATTAGCCAAATATGAAACGAGCTTTTAGGAAAATAGCCACAGTTTCAATCAGAAAGATGAATTTGCACAAAAAAAGATTTTTTAACAAAGTAGTACAAATTTCAACTAAGTAGTTAAATTTTCGACCAAGAAGGAAGACTTTATTAAACTAGTTGTATTTCAAACTAAAAAGATCAATTTTTAACGAAATAGTCTTATTTTCAACCAAACGAGATGAATTTGAAATCAAAAATATAAAAGTACACTTTTCAAGAAAAAAAGTGGAACTTTTATCCAAAAATATTTACATTTTATTATTCGATTTTGCTGATTTAATTTAAATTTAAGAAGAAGGAAAACATGATAAAGAAGTTTCTTGAAAATAACGTAAAAATAAGAATTCTTGAAAAAATTAGTCAAAAGGAGGGGTAAAGTTAGCTAGAGTAGGAGTAAAGTTCACTACGTTACGGGGTAAAGTCGTCTAGGCTGCGGAGTAAAATCAGTTAGGGTACGGGGTAAAGTCGTGTAGGGGAAAAAATACGACTCACAGACACCCGATCGAAACCAAAAATAATAGGCTTGAATTATCAAGAGTGTCTAATAAATTTAAAATAATTATGTGATTTATTTATAAACTTGAAGTTGAAATTCAATTGGGAAAAATCGAGGGAGAAGTATATTGAAAGACACGAAATTAAAAGAATGAAATTTGAAAAGATGAATTTGTTATTACTTTAGGAATTAAAAATCTAAAGAATCGAAGCTAAAACAACCTGGAAAATTTTATTGCTTTCAGTAATAAGCGTCAATCATCCACTCGTATGGCTGGTCTCAGGTTACGTTTGGTTACGTTTGCTGGACTTACAGGCTCAGACGACATCACATATCGTGTCCATCAGGTGAACCCGTCTAAGTAATTTTTTTATAAGAAATGTTTTAAAAATTTAATTTTTTCAAAGATTTAATCATTAGTGAATGATTAAATACAGGTGCTGTACATCTGCTTCAGTATGTTTCCGAGTTGAGTTGAATTCCGTTTAAATGTTCGAATCAATTACTTGTAAGCGCAGCAGGAAATTCCTTGACCGGATTCTTTACAGATTCCTGCACTCTTCAGAAGTTCCCACTGCTACAAATCCAAACATGTCCACATGTGTATAATGCAAACTCTAAACCTGAGTTAGTGAAGTTAATAGGAAGTTATTATTGAAATAGTGCCAAGTCGTTTACTAATTGCTTAAGTAAACATTGTCTACTATACACAGAAGAAATTAGTCAAAGTAGGATCCGCACGCCCACAAAAAAGTTTTTCGAAGCCTATTAAGTCGTTCAGACTTCCCCCTCTCTTACTTTTCTGCCCCCTACTTTCCCTTACCTTCTACTACTTTTCCCTCTCCTCTCCTACTTCCCCACCTCTCACTTCATAATTCGCTTGCCTTCTCCTCCTTCTCTTCTTCCTCTCCTACTTCCCCTCTCCTCATTACCCCAGCCAACACTCCTATTCCACTACTTCCCTTCTCTAGCTGGATGTAACCCCCCCCCCCCCCCCCCCTAACCCAAGCTACCCTACTTGCTCTCCCTTTAATTTCCTCACTACCCTCCCTTACTTCCAATCGTACCGCCAACTGCCCCTCATCAAACTTACTAACTCTCGCTAATTTCTCCTCACTTCATCTTTATCCTCACTTCCTATCAATTACTCTACTTTTATCTGCCCTAATACGCCCTAGTTTACCTTCCCTCACTTTCCCTTTTCTCGTGTGCGATCCGATCAGTTTCTCTATTTGCTCTCTCTCTCTCTCTCTCTGTACTTCTCCGACTTCCTCTTCCTTAAATTTTCGTATTTTTCCTTAGAACTTTTTCCCTTACTGACCCTAGTTGACCTTCCTCATTTTCCATTGCTTCCTCTACTTCCCTCTCCCTCACTGCTCATCTGTTGCTCTACTTCCCTGCTCTACTTCCCCTTACCACATTTGCACTACTTTCAAGCTATTTATTTACATGCACTAAATCTCTTCTTATTTCTCCTACTTCTCTAATTATTTCCTCAACTATCCATATTCTCACTTTCTCTACCCCACCTCTCACATTCCCTCTTCTCATGTCCTATCCGATTAGTTTTTCTATTTTCCATCTCTCTACTTCCATACTTCCATTCTCCTCATTTTTCTTATTTTTCCGAGTATTTTTCCTTACAAAAGTTTCCCTAACTGACCCTAGTTGAACTTCCCTCGTTTTCCATCGCTTCCTCTGCTTCCCTTTCCCTTATTCATCCTTGTCTGCTCTACATAGACGCTCTAATTTCCCTTAACTCATTTCCCCTACTTTTAATCCGTTCATATACCCTCACTAATCCTCTCCTCATCTCCTTTACTTCTCCTCTCATTATTTCCCCAACTATCCATCTTCTTACTTCCTCTACCCCACCCCTCACTTTCAGCACATTTACAGCACATTTGGTATTTGAATATTTATAAGATTTTCGATACTGATGCATCGTCCATAAAGTTCAGTACCACTTCTGGAAGGGGGGGGGGGGGGGGGGGGGGTTACAAAATCGATGATTGGTAACGGGAAGCGCGGGGGTTCAATTCAAAGTAACGTAACACGTAACCTTTAAGAAGTTGGAGAATTTTTTTCCTAAAAGTACATATGGTAACATTTTTAGTTCGTTTCCAGACGATAAATTTTTAATAATATTACTAATATTTTTCAATAAAAATTCATCTTTTTTAGTTGAAACTTCAACTTTTTTGTAGAGAACTCTCGAATTTTATCAAAACTTCGTCTCTTTTAGTAGTAAATTAATCTTTTTTGTTTTTTATTCTTATTCAACTTTATGGTTCCGAAATCTTGAATTTTCTTAAAAATTGGTCGTATTTTATTGAAAATTTTTATTTTTTTTTTTGTAAAAATCTAAGATTTTTGTTTGAGAATTAATTTTTTTTTTTAGTTGAAAATTCAACTTATTTGTTGAGAATTCTTGAATATTGTTAAAAATTCGTTCTTTAAAAAATTTTTTTTGTTTAGAAAATTGCTCTTTCCTTTAAAAACTCATATTTTTCGTTAGAAATTTAACTAGATTTTAAAGTCGAAATACTTTCTTTGAAATAAAAAAAATTGTCTTTCTTTCTCAAAAATTCATCTTTTTGGTAGATAATTCTTGAATTTGGTCAACAATTCATCTACTTCGGTAATAAATTAATCTTTTTTATTTGAAAATTTAACTTTTTGGTTAAGAACTCTTGAACTTTATTAAAAATGTGTCTTTTATGGCAGAAAATTATTGCTCTTGTTTAAAAACTTTCCTTTTTTAGTTGTAAATTAAACTTTTTGGTTGAGAATTCTTGAATTTTCTTAGAAATACGTTTCTTTGTTAGAAAATTAATTGTTTTGTTTAAAAATGTATCTTTTTGATTAAAAATTTAACAACTAAGTTTTAAAGCTGAACTACTTTCCTAAAAATGAGAAAGATTTCTTTCTTTCCTAGAAATTCAACTTTTTGGTTAAGCATTCTTGAATTTTGTTACAGATTCATTTTTTCGGTAGAAAATTAATCTTTTTGGTCTAAAATTCATCTTTTTTTTTTAAATTTAACATCTAAGTTTTAAAGTTAAATAATTTCCTAAACATAATAAAATGTTCTTTCTTTCTTGAAATTTAAACTTTTTGGTTGATAATTCTTGAATTTTATTGAAAAGTCGTCTTTTTTCATTATAAATTGGTCTTTTTGTTAGAAATTCATCATTTTTAGTTAAAAATTCACCTTTTTGGTTTGAGAATTCTTAAATTGTGTCAAAAATTTGGTTTTCTTCGGTAAAAAATTATTTTTTTGTTTGAAAATTAATCTTTTTGGTGAAAAATTTCACAACTCGGTTTTAAAGTTGAACTACTTTCTTAAAAATTCATTTTTTGGTTGACGATTCAAAACTTTAGTTACAAATTTATCTTATTGGTTGGAAATTTACCTTTTTTAAAATTCCTTCTTATTGTTGAAAAATTACGCTGGTAATTAAAATTTCACCAATTAAATTTTTAAAATTATTTTAATAACCAAAAATCTATTGAAATTAAGTCTTTTTTAAATTTGAAAAGATTCATTTTGATTTTGAATGAATTCAATTTGAAAAATAATTAACGAGGGGGAAACTAATACCTAAAATGCCTTCCAGCGAAAGTGGATTAGGTCGGATTAAAGGAAACTATACTTATTATTAATAAATAGTTGAATTTTCAACCAAGAAGAATAATCTTCTTCCGAAAAGCTTCAACCAAAGGGATAAATTTGTAACTAAAATTATGATTTTTTAAATGAAACAGCTAAGTTTTTAGTTAAAAAATAAATTCTCATAAAGAAAAAACAATTCTTTTTTTTAACAAAAAAGTTAAATTTTCTATAGATGAATTTTCAACTAAAACAAAAAGTCATTGCCTAAAAAACGAATTTTTAATAAAATAGTTGACTTTTCAATTAAAACGGATACAAAAGGATGTTAAAAAAGTAGTTAAATTATTAACTAAAAAAGACACAATTAAACTTTTAGTTAAAAAATTATTTTTCTACCAGAAAAAGGCAAGTTTTCAATCAAAAAATGATTTTTTAACAAAATTATTGCATTTCCTACAAAGCAGATTAATTCTTTACGAAATAAGCGAAATTTCATTCCAACACATGAATTTTAGAAGAATATTACTTTTCTACCGAAAATGACGAATTTTTAACAAAATACATAAATTTGCATGTAAAATGATCAATTTTGAATCAAAATTGGAATAGTTAAACTGTCAATTCTCAAAGGAAAATTTGAAAAATAACTAAAATTTCATCGGAATAGTTTTAAAATATTTGAATTACCAATGTAAATTACTCCGAATATACCGGATTACACCATACTAAGTGTCTTGTCCAAATATTTTTTTGTAAATTTCCAAAAAAGAGGATCGGTGCTCAAAAGTATCGAAAATAAAAATTGAATCTAAAAAAATGAGTTTTTTTGCCATTTCAGCCAGTCAGTTTTTACGGGCCCTAGTCAGGTGTTGACTAGCCTGTTGTAACAAAACAATTCTAAGGACGATCTATCCCCTGAATAGTTCCCGAACAGTTCAAGGTGGTCCAAAAACTCGACAATTTTATTTGTTGTGATCGACCCCCCCCCCCTCCAATTTGGTCGTTTCCGAAGAGAACAATTTCTTTTTTTTTAAGGTAAAAATTAATCTGTGTCATCAGCGTCAACATGGGGTTTTAAAGGGAATTTTCGGTTTTCGAAAAATGAAATAAGTACTTCTTATTAACTTTTTGTAAATTAAAATCTCCTCTTAAGAAATGTTTAAACAATAATTATTATATTAATTATTTTTAATAGATCAATTTCAAAGTATTTTATAAATTATTTAAAAATGTTTCAAAAATTATTATTTGTTTAAAGAAAACATTTCTTCTGAAGAGTATGAAAAGTTTTTTTAGTTTCTGAAATTAGTGACACAATTAATGAATCTTGAGAGTAATATATTTTTTAACGATATTTGAGAATTATTTAAATAGTTTAGATTTGTCTACAAAGTATTTGCCTCTGTAAATCTTGAGAAGTTACTTTCTGTTTAAACAAATAAACATTGCTTAAATAGTTAACAAATATGTCAAGTTATATTGAAAGAAGTTTTCAACTAGCCGTAATACGTTTGAAAAAAAGCAAAAAAAATTTGTTTTTAACAAATAATCATTGTTTAAACATTGTAGATTTAACTAATGTCGAACGAGAGGTTTGACACCGAGGATGATTGTGTGAATTTAATGGGTAGGGTCGAATGTCTGCATTTGAACTCCCCTGTTGAAAAACCGACTGAAGTCGGGAGGTGGTTTTCTGCAGTTTTCTCTCCCCTGACCAAACATCCAGGAAAATGTGAGTACTTCTAAGGAAGTTGGATGCGACCGAAAAAAATATTTTTTGACAAATAATAGTTGTTTAAACGGTTCAAAACTGAGGTTTGTTAGGGTAAGGTTTTAAAAGTGTAAAATATTGATATTAATATAATTTTCTTTGAAATAAATGTTTAAAATCGTGGGAGTCAGCTTTGGTTTTTAAGTGCAACACCCGTTATGCATAAACGATCAACTCACACTGGACTGCAGCATGATCGCGAGTAAAACATATTATGTTTGCAAATACATTCAAACACAATGGGGCAAAGTCCAAAACAATTTTTAATAAACACGCAATCAGCAACTATGGTTTGAATATAATGTTCCATATAATCTGAACCTCCACTCCACTGTGGCACTCAATTGACAAACAACGGATCATATTTAAAAAAGACAGAAAAAGGCTTTTTTAAATTCGAGGAAATAGCAAGTTTATTTGACCGTAATTTAAAAATAGTATACCTGATAATATTTGACACGTGTAATATCGATTAAAGTAAAAATTAATATTAATTTTAAACGGGATTTGGGATAACCCTGGGATTGCAGAATTACTCTCGAATACCTGAGATTACTCTAATTCAATTGTCGATCAAAATTAAGTATTTAAATTTTCAATAAGAAAATTAATTTTCCACTTGCAAAAAAATGTTCCACACACTAATTAAATTTTCAAACAAGGATACGAATTTTTAATTAATATAATGAATCTTCATCGGAAATAGCTAAATTTTCAATTGAAAAATAAATTTTCTACTGAAATAACAACGGTCTTTTCCACAAAATAGTTACATTTTAAATTAAAGAGATGAAATTTCAACTAAATTGAAGAATCTTCAAACCAAAAAGTGAGGTTTTGAAAAAATTGTTGAATCTTCAACCAAAGAGCGGAATTTAAAAAAGAAGACAAATTTATAACAAATTGCATTAATTTTTACCACATAGTTGAATTTTTAAGAAAATATTCAAGTTTTCAACCGAAAAGATGAAATTTCAAATAAGAATCTCGATTTTCTACAAACAAAAATAATAAATTTCAATAAAATATATAATTTTCAACTAAGAAAGACAAATTTTCACCAAAATTGGAATCGTTAAATTTTTAACCAAATAGATGAATTTTCAAACAACGAGATGAATTTTCTACCGAAAATGACAAATTTTTAACAAAATACATGAATTTTAAACGCAGGACTTCAATTTTTAAGAAAACAATATTAATTTTCCACGACGATAGAATAAATAAATTTTCAGTTACAAAATTAGCTTTAAAGACGAAATAAAATTTCAAACAAATAGATAAATTTTCAATCAAAGATATGAATTTTCAATTGAAATAATGAATCTTCATCTAAAATTGTTAAATTGCCACTACAAAAATAAATTTTGAACGGAAAAAACAACCATTTTTTCTACAAAATAGTTAAATTTTCAATCAAAGAGATGAAGTTTCAAGTAAAATTCAGAATCTTCAAAAAAAAATTACGTTTTAACAACATTTCTGAATCTTCAGCCAAAGAGATGAATTTATTTAAAAAAAAGATAAATTTATAACAAAATGTATTTATTTTTTAAGAAATTGTTGAATTTGCAAGAAAATAGTTAAGTTTTGCAAAAACAAAAAAAATTATTTTTTAAATAAGTATCTTGATTTTCTGTAAATAAACGAAAATAAATTTCAACAAAATAAATGGATTTCAAACTAAGAAAGATAAATTGTCTCAAAAATGAAATCGTTAGATCTTCAACCAAATAGTTGAATTTTCAAACAACGAGATGAATTTTCTACCGAAAATAACCAATTTTTAACAAAACAATATTAATTTTACACCAAAATAGAATAGATAAATTTTCAGTTAAAAAATTAATGTTCAAACAAAGATATAAGATAAGATTTCAACTAAAAGGAAGAATCTTGAAACAAAATAAAGAAATTGTGTTTTTAACGAATTATTTGAATTATCAACCAAAAATATGAATTTTTACCAAAAATTAATAACTAAATTTTCAGTTAAAATTTTTTTTCCAATTGTGGAACCTTTAATCAAAACACGAATTTTCCGAAAAAAATGAACAAAACACATTAATTTAAACCAAATAGTTGAATTTTCAACAAAACAGTTAACTTTTTAACAAAAAGATGAATTTTCAAGAAAGATTCTTAATTTTCTACAAAAAAAAAATAATATTTAAATATAAACGAAATACATGAATTTCAAACTGAAAAAGACAAATTTTCACCAAAAACAAAAGTTTTATATTTTTAATGAAAAAGATACAGTTTTAACCAAATAGTTGAGTTTTCGAACAACAAGATTGATTTAGTAATTGAATTTTCAAATAAAAAATAATAATTTTTCGCCAATAATAAATAATTAAATTTTCATTTACGAAAATTAATTTTCGACCTAAACAAAAACAATTTTCAACAATATAGTTCAATTTTCAAGCAAAGATACGAATTTTCGATTGAAATAATGAATCATCATCTAAACAAGTTAAATTTTTAGTACAAAAATAAACTTTCAACTAAAAAAGCAACGACTTTTTCAAACAAAGTAGTTCAATTTTCAATCAAACCGATTAAATTTGAATTAAAATGAAAAATCTTTAAAGAAACAAAATTACTTCTTAACAAAACACATTCATTTTTTACCATATAGTTGAATCTTCAACAAAATAGTTAAGTTTTCAACCAAAAAGATGAATTTTCAAACAAGAATCTTAATCTACAAAAAAATAAATTTAAACAAAATACACAAATTTTGAACTAAGAAAGAGAAATTTTTATTAAAACCGAAATTTTCAACTCAGGAGATGGATTTGTAATCAAATAGATGAATTTTTGAGTAATAAATAATTACATTTTCAGTAGGAAAATTAGTAAGAGAAAAAAATCAACAAACTAGTTAAAAAGTTAAAATTTTAATCCAATAAGATAAATATTTTTGTAAATTGCGAATTTTTAACAATAGACATGCGTTTTTATTTAAGTATTTGAATTTTGAACCAAAAAATATCAATTTTCCACCAAAATAGAGTAGTCAAACTTTCAGTTGAAAAATTAATTTAAAAACCAAATTTTAACAAACTAGTTAAATTTCCAGCCAAAGATCTGAATTTTAACTGAAAATAATGAGTCTTCATCAAAAATAAATAAATTTTAACCAAAAAAAAATTTTTAACTAAAAACACAATGATTTTTTCCACAAAGCAGTTAAGTTTTTAATCAAAGAGATAAGATTTCAACTGAAATGAAAAATCTTAAAGAAAATGTTTTTGAACAAAATGGTTGAAACTTCAACCAAACAGAAGGATTATGGACAAAAAGCTTTCAACAAAAAAATTAAATTAATATTTAATCAAATATTTGTCTTTTCAACAAGATAGTTAATTTTTTAATAAAAAAGATTTTTTAAACAAATAGATCAACTTTTAACGAAATAGTTCAAGTTTCAAACAAAATTAATTTTCTACGGAAAATGACGAATGTTTAACAAAATACGTGAGTTTTTAACGAATTATTTGAATTGTCAAATAAAAAATATCAATTCTCCACGAAAATTGAATTGTAAAATTTTCAGTCAAAAAATTGTAAAAAATTTATATTAATTAACTAGTATATTAACTAATATATATATATTATTAACTAATTTTAGAATCTTCAATTAAAAAGACGAATTTTCACTCAAAAAAACTTTCAACAAAACACATTGATTTTCAAACAAATAGTTGAATTTTCAACAAGCAAGTACAATTTTTCACCAAAAATGAAATTGTTTAATTTTTAACCAAATAGATAAACTTTTAAGAAAATTGTTAAATTTCAAACTCCAAGAATAATTTTTTGATGAAAGTGACAAAACAGAAAAAAAAAGTTTCAGAAAAGAAAAAGAAAAAAAAACACACATCAGACGAAATATTTGAATTTTCAAGAAATAAATTTCAACAAAATACATGCATTTTCAACTAAGAAAGACCAATTTTCATCAACAAAGAAATTGGTAAATTTTCAACCAAATAGTTAAATTTTCAAACAGTAAAATGTAATACTTAATATTTCAATTGAAACACATTTTAAGTTTTTATCGAAAACAATTAAAATCCACAAAAAAAGAATTTTAAATAAATAATGTAATAGTTGATCTTTCAAAGCTTTTAAATGATTTCAAGAGATACCAAAGTATTTTCCCAGTTTAGGCTTTTAAGCAATTTGAATGGATTTCATCAGATTTCGAAAGATTTCTCAAGATTTTAACGATTTTCAGAGATTTAAAGGGTCTTAGATGATTTCAAGGGATTTCGTAGGATTTTGACAAATTTCAGGGGCTTTCAAATCATATCCATGGATTTTAGAGGATTTTCTAAAATTTCAAAATATTTAATGTAATTTGAAAGGATTTTCGAATATTTTAAAGAATTTCAGGGGATATCGAGGAATTTTTATAGCAATAATAAATAATGCTATAATATGTATATTATTGTGTCCCAAAAAATGCTTCTTGAACTATAGTGCAAGACATCCCCACTAAAAGTTTCCATTTCCGGAGAAAGAAAATCCGTGAGTTTTTTTTCAAATTCAAATATTAACACATCAACGGACACTTCAAAATCCCATTTAATTGACATAGGGAAATTTTGAATTTTTTTAACAATTTGTAATTGTTTAAACAGTTGTACTTCATTTAAACAATTATTTATCCCCCAAAAATGTAGAAAATAATCGTATTTTCTGATTGAAATGTAATTTTTCGTTATTCTTCGTAGTAATAAATTTTTCTAAAAACATTATGTAATTATTTAAATAATTATTTATTGTCTATTTTCAAAATTTCTACACATTCAGCCAGAGATATAAACTTTCTCTTTAAAATAGTATCTTATGCTACGTTTTGTTAAATAATTACATAATTTTTATACATTTCTTTTAATATTAAATAAATTTCTATTTGTTTAAACAATCTTCATTTGCTCAAGCAGTTCTTTTTCGATAACTAAAAAAATGAAATAAAAAAAAAACACATACAATTATGTTTTTAACTGTATAGTGTATAAAAAGAATATATTACCTATTTTTTATTTCTTTAAATAAAAATAATTTTTAAACTTTTTTTAATGTTTAATAAATTTCTATATGTTTAAATAATTACTTTTACCAAATTAATTTAAAAATCGTCATTAATTGCATGTGTTCTATTTTATTTTATTTGTTCAGTTATCGAAAAATAATTGCTTGAGCAAATAAAAATTGTTTAAAAAAATAGAAATTTGTTCAATATTAGAAGACATCTATTCAAATTAAGTAATTATTTTTTAAAAAGTAGCATAGGATACCAATTTCCAAAAAGTAGACATATCTGGCTCAATTTTAAAAAATTTTGAAGATAGACAATGAATTAATGTTTAAAAAATTACATGATGTTTTTTAGAAAAATGTACTACTCCAAACCATAATAAAATATTGCATTTCAATCAGTGAATACGATTATTTTTTACATTTTTTGGAAATAAATAATTGTTTAAATAATTTAAATTTGTTCAAACAATTGAAAATTGTTTAAAAAGTCATATTAAATAATAAAATTGTTCATTAGTAATTATTAGTATGCAAAAGACGACGGAAATTGCAAAAAGTAACAATCATACGTAAAAATGTATGTTTGGGATCTGGCCCAGGTCTGACGTCGCACAGTGGAGCAAACAAAACGTCCGTGTACAAATTGATTTTTAAAAGAAAAATTATTATCCGATTTTGACTTTTCTTTTAAAATGAAAGCTTATAAAATTTCGCTTTGAATACTTAGAATTCAAACATTAACTATGCAATAAGAGACGTCCAACATCAATTAAAATGTTTAAAAAATTTATTATATTTGTTATGAACAAAAAAATGAATGAAAATAGATTCGTGGTAATTCGCGACGATTCATTACTTAATTCGCACTAAATTTGAACAACTAATGGATAAAAAGAGTTTTTTAGTTGGAAAGTATCATATTAGGTCACAAAACAACAGTTAATAACTGTTAAACTACCTTAATTAACAAATGCACTATTAGGTTATTTTTGTAGATACAAACTTGGTTTTTTCGATGCAATTAACTGTGAATAAGTAAATTTTCAATTTTAAATAACAGTTTGATGCCCGGAAACAATTGACTATTGTAAATTACAATTGTTTAAACAAATTTTTATTCATTTATGTATTTATAAATCAAATACCGCTTTTTCATGGAATTAACAGCCAGGTATTAGGCAACGATTGTTAGCTGTGAATCGATAACATTTGCTCATTTTTTAACCAAGCTTAATTAACAAATGCAATAATTGGCTATATTTGAGCATTTAAACTTATTTTTTTTGTGCAATCAACTGTTAATAACACAGTTTTTCACTTTCTTTGATAGTTCGATAACCATCCATTATTTTTCTTTTTATTAACAATGTAGAATTTGTAAATTGAATCTGAAGTTGAATTTGTAAATGTAGCATTTGTGAACTAAAATATTTTTCTTGTGGAATATGATCAAAATTACTTAGCAATAATTTTTAATAATTTTTTTTTAATAAGTTAATAAAAAATACCGTGTTTGACTACGTAAACTAAATTGTTAATAAAAATAAGAATAATGAATCGTTGTCGAACTATTAAAAAATGTTAAAAAATGTGTTATTAAAATAGCCAAATAATTCATTTGTTCATTAAGTTTGATTAAACAATTATCATATGTTACCGATTCATAGCAGAAAATCACGAATAAATAACTCGCTGTTAATCTCGCTAAAAAACGGTAAATATTTGGCGAAATAGTTTATTTGTTAATTGAGGAAGTTTAAACAATCAGTAGCTTTTACTTGATGGCCAAATATGATACTTAGGTTTTATTTCCAAATAATATGTGATCGATTCCATAAAAAAAACTTGATTTATTTCATCAAGAAATACCTGATATAGATTAAAGTTTATAAAATATATTTTAAAATAATAAATTATTTATTAATTTTTATTAATTTAATTGAAAAACTCTTTTTATCCGTACATTTTTCGAATTAAGTGACGAATCGTCGCCAATACTCACGAATTTATTTTCATTCGCTTATTTGTTTACAACAAAATTTAATAATTTTTTAAAGATTTGCATTGCTATTGGGCATCTATTTTCGATAGCTGCTTTCAATTGTCTAGGTATTATTGTTTGAATCAAAGCACTTTTTTAAAAACGTTATACTTTAAAAGTCAGATTTTTTACATTTTTGTTATTAAATAAACAAAAAAATAAACAAAAATTTAAAAAACGGCCTAGACTAGAACGTCGAGTTTTTTTATCGTCTTGACAAACTAGTTTGGCCCAAATCTGGCGCTGGCTAGTCTTCAATAGCATAAACATATTCTCGAAACGATTATATTTTTCATTTATGTGAAGTTCTTAAAATTTTTTTCAAATATATTAAGTTGGGCATTTTTTTGCAATAAAAAAATTAACAGAATAAGATTTTTATGTACAGTGAAACTCTTCTATAGCGCACATTTTGGGGATGACGGTGGGTGGGCACTAACTTATTATAGTCCGCTCTCCTTTTGTTTTTTCACGCCTGAGTGCTCGCCTGAGTGACAACAAAAAGGCCCACGCTCCCCGCGCAACTCCTTTTACGTCTGCCTGCGGCGCGACGTCAATTCGCGGAAGGGCTATAGAAGGGAGGGCTATTGAAGGGCTTCACTATATTTTGATCAAATTTAATAACAAACAATCGGTTTCAAAAGAACATTTAAAGCTATTATAGTGTTTCTATTGAATGAATAATCCTCTTTGGTGTAAAATTAGGCGGTTAGGATTCGTTTCTCGGTGCTTGCGAATATTTTAAGAAATATCAGTATATTCAATAATTAGATTTTTTCTAATTTAAATATTTTGTTGTTAATCTTCTGTTTAATTTGTCCTCTAAAATTGTATGCTATGGAATGTTTATATAGTTATTATTTACTTATTTTTCTCTAAATGGAGTGTCTAGAGAGAGGCTGACCACCCCAGCAGGAGCCGTAAGATTTTCGTAGCCCCCCCCCCCACAAGGCATGTGATGAGAATGTAGAAATAGATTTTTTACAAATAAATTTATTAAGAAATTTTGATTTTTAATTTATAACTGAAGACTTATGAATATGATAATGCAGATGACTAATTTTGAAAATCAATAGACAAAGCTAATGTAAATATTTGAGAAAAAAGTAAACTCCTCTCTGTATTTGATGAACACCTGTAAAAAATAGAAACGCGTGCAGGTTGAGAAAGTAAAGAGAAAATCTGTGGCCCGAGTACAATTTAGAAGATAATTCAGATGGTTCTTATATTCAACCAATTATGTAAAATAAGATAGGCGACAAATGCGCATTAAATAAAAGCAACCGTTTTATTGACATAGGCAAATAAGGAACCTCTTACAAATACATAGGTATAAACATCCACAATACGATGTAAAAAGTTTAAGTGTTAAATAATCATGAAAATAGGGAAATCGATTTTTTTTAAACATAATTTTTAATCAAATACAAAACAACCAAATAATTGATCATTGAAGCAAAAGAAATACATTTTTAAACAGACAGATACATTTCCAAGCCAAAAAGACGAATTTTTTTATAAGACAGTTTCATTTTTCAGAATAAAGGTAATTTTCAACCAAGATAGATAACGTTTCTAAAATAAAAAATACATTTTCTACCAAAAGACGAGTTTTCATTCAGCTGAATTAAACGAAAAAAATAATTTCTTTCAAAATAGTTGAATCTTAAACCAAATTGATGAATTTTCAATTAAGAAAGATGAATTTTAAACCAAATATTTGAATTTTCTACTGAAGAAGATATTTTTTGCACAAAAATTGAATCAGCAAAGTTTCAATTGAAAATTTAATTTTCAACCAAAAAGATGAATCTTCACAAAATACAGGAGTTTTCCACTACTAACTAGTTCAACTTTCAACTTATAAAACGTAAATTTCAAACTGAAAATGGAATTGTTAAATTTTCAGATAAAAAATAAATTTGTAACCAAAATGAAATACGCATTTGCAAGAAAAAAAAATTGCAAACGAAGAGGTGAATCTTTGAATAAATATATTTTTTAACAAAGTAGATCTACGTTTAACCATGTAGATAAATTTTCAATCAAAAAAGATCAATATCTACAAAATATTGTTGAATTTCGAAGCTGAAAAGATCTATGAAATACAAAACAGTTAAATAATTTTGCAAGAAAAATTTAATATTCTACCGAATAGTTAAATTTTCATAAAAAATAGTTTCGTTTTCATTCATTTCGTAACATTTTCCACAAAAATATAAATTTTCAACGAAAATGGCATTCTTAACCATGAAAGATGAATTGTACTACAAAATACGAATTTGTTATACAAAAGGAAGAATTTTGAATTCATGAAACCAAAACTGGAATCGTCAATTTTTTAGTGAAACAATTAATTTTCAATCGAAGAAACGAATTTTTAATTAGTTGAATTCCTCCAAAAAAGACAAATTTTCACCCAAATAGTTGAATATACTTAAGCAAAATAAGAATTTCCAAAAGCAAAAGTTAAATTTTCTTAAAAATGGTTTAATTTTCAACCAAATTGTTGATTTTTAGCCAAAAATATGAATTTTCAACTAAAAAGTAAATTTTCAACATAATTATTAAATTTTCTACCGAATCATTGAATTTTATGTTAAAAAAACGAAACACGTACAAAATAGATGAATTTTCAACTCGAAAATATTATTTTTGAACCGAAAGGTTAATTTTCTAGCAAAAATATCAATTTTAAACAAAAAAGTTTATTTTCTTCCTAGCAGTTAAATTTTGTTAGAAATATTTGAGTTTTCAACCAAATTGTTGAATTTTTAATGAAAATTCTGAATTTTTAACTAAATAGTTGAAATTTCTTCCCAATTATTCAATTTTATGGCGAGAAATTAAATATCTACAAAACAATGGAATTTTTAACCCAAAAATATAATTTTCCAACCAAAAAGTTAAGCTTGTACCAAAAATATGAATTTTTAACAAAAAAAGTTAACATTCTACCCAGTACATAAATTGGATCTAAAATATTTTATTTTTTAACCAACTTATTGAATTATTAACAAAAAAATATGAATTTTCAACTGAATCGTTGAAATATTTACCAAATTGTTGAATTTTATGTCAAAAACCGAAATATGTACAAAACAGTTGAAGTTTTTACACAAAAATATGAATTTCTATCAAAAAAGTTTAATTTCAACAATTTTCTACCAAATTGTTGAGTTTTATGGCAAAAAAACGAAATATGTACAGAACATTTAAATTTTTAAAACAAAAATATTATTTTTGAACCGTAAGGTTAATTTTCTACAAAAATATGAATTTTAAATAAAAACGTTTATTTTCTATACAGTAGTCAAATTTTCTTTAAAATATTTTTGTTTTTAACAAAAATATGTTCAAAACAGTGCAATTTTTAACCCAAAAATATAAATTTTCAACCAAAAAGTTAATTTTCTACCGACAATCTAGATTTTAAACAACAAATTTAATTTTCTACCGCATTTATTAATGAAGAATCCAAAAAGGCCAATGGTCTGCAAAACAATTAATTTTTCGACCCAAAAATATTAATTTTTAACAAAAAAGTTAATATTCTACCCAGTACATAAATTAGATTAAAAATATTTTAATTTTTAACCAAATTATTGAATTTTTAACAAAAAATATGAATTTTCAACTGAATAGTTGAAATTTCTGCCAAATTGTTGAATTTTATGTCAAAAAACGAACTATGTACAAAACAGTGGAATTTTTAACCTAAAAATATTATTTTCTACAAAAAAGTTTATTTTCTACTGAGTTATTAAATTTGGTTAAAAATAATTTAATTTTCAACCAAATTGTTGAATTTTTAACAAAAAATATGAATTTTCTATCAAATTATTTATATGTATGTTAAAAACCCAGATATGTAAAGCAGTTGAATTTTAAACCTTAAAATATGAGTTATCAACCAAAAAGTTAATTTTCTACGAAAAATATGAATTTTAAACAACAAATTTAATTTATATGAAATAGGCAGAATAAGCGTTATGTACGTGACCGCGGAGCAGCAGTAAAATATAACTTTATTGTACCGCGATGTACGGCACGTAAAGTGACAGCAAGGAGGTAGAAGTGAGTGAGAAGTGAAAGAAAAATAAAGAAAAGAGTATGAAGAATTCTTTTTAAAACTACTTTAAACTAGGAATTGGATTTTTGGCTAATAACGTCGACGGATAAAGTATCGTATAAAGTTCAATTTTAACTGCCTAGGTATATAATCTACTCTTCCAACCAAATTGTTAAATTTACAAGCCAAAAAGATAAATTTTCCATAAAAAAGTTAAATTTTTACCCAAAAATATGAATTTTCAACAAAAAAGTTCATTTTCTACCAACTAGTTAGATTTTCTTTAAAATGTCTTAATTTATAATCAAATCCTTGAATTTTTAATCTTACATATGATTTTCAACAAAAAATTTAATTTTTACTAAATTGCTGTATTTACAAATCAAAAAATTAAATTTTCTGCAAATTAGTAAAATTTTCGACCCAAAAATATGATTTTTTAACAAAAAAACTCAATTTTCTACCAAGTAGTTCAATTTTCATAGAAGCAGTTGAATTCTTAACCAAAAATAGTAATTTCAAAAAAAAATCTATTTTTAAACTAATTTGTTACAATTTCCATCAAATTGTAGAATTTTATGCCAAAAAACGTAATATGTAAAAAAAGTTGAATTTTCAACCTGAAAATATGATTTTTCAACCAAAAAGTTATTTTTCTACCAAAAATATGATTTTTTAACAAAAAAGTTTATTTTCTACCAATTAGTTAGAATTTCTTTAAAATGGTTTACTTTATAACCAAATACTTTAACCCTAAATATAGCTTTTCAACCAAAAATTTAATTTTCCAAACAAAAAAAAAACCAAAAAACCAAATTGTCGTATTTATAAATCAAAAAGTTAAGTTTTCTGCAAACTATTAAAATTTTCTTCCTAAAAATATGATTTAAAAAAAAAAGTTATTTTTCTACCAAACAGTTCAATTTTCATAAAAGTAGTTGAACTTTTGACAAAAAATATGAATTTCCAACAAAAAGGGTAATTTAAAACTAAATTGTTACATTTTCTACCAAATTGTAGAATTTTAAGTAGAATTTAATTTTTCACCAAATTGTTGAATATAAAAGCGAAAAAGATCAATTTTCTGCAAAAAAAGTTAAATTTTTAACCCGGAAATATGATTTTTTAACTAAAAAATTAATTTTTTACAATAAATATGAATTTTAAACAAAAAATTTAATTTTTTCAAAAAGTTTAATTCTGAACCAGTTAGTAGATAATTTGATATAAAATACAGTTGAATTTAACAGCAAAAAGACTAATTAGAAATAAAAGTTGAATCCTCAACCAAAACCCAATAATTTTTACCGAAAAAGACGAATTTTTAACGAAGCATGTAATAATTGATATTTCAACCGAAAAAAATTTTTTAATTAAAAAACAGTCGAAATCAACGAAAGGAAATGAATTTAAAAAAAACAGATTGTTTCAATTTTTACGACAACAAAATACATGAATTTTCAACCAAAACCGAACACTTTCATTTTCAACTATAAAAGAACAATTTTTAATTGACGGGATCAAATTCTTACAAAAAATTAGTAAGCCCTTTTAGTTTTAGTTCGATGGAAAATTATCTTCTGTTCTTTGCACCAGTTTGAAAATCTGAATTTGGAAAATTTTTTTAAAAATTCCTATAGGCCAAAATATTATGTTGAACTTTATTTAAAGTCGAAAAAATCATGCTATGACCCAAAGAAATCATTTCTTTGGGGATATTTACTTTTTCAAAATAAATAATTGTCCATTGAATTACAAAAAAGATATTCATGCGATTTTTAGAATTGGCAGAATTATTGCATGTAAATAATTATACACATTTAAAAAGTTTTTAATGAATTTTTTATTTTTTTTATTTTTAGAAATCGGTCTTTGAATGAACAATCTGAATATAAACAACTTGAACAAAGGAAATAATTTGTTGTAATAAATTCATTTGCATTTTGTTTAAATAATTATTTTAAAAATTTGACATTCGGTTAAAAGAAACATTTAAATAGTTCATGATTTATCAGTAACTTTAGTATACCTTTAAATGTGGTATTTACTATTTTTAAAACAGTAAACTATAGGGACAATTTTTATTTGAGTTTTATTTAAAAAAGTTGCAAACAATTGACAATAAGTGCCTCTACCACACAAACTTAAACACGAGTTTTAATGTTTAATGAATGTGAAGGTTCTATGGGTAAAAAATTAAACAAATATCGAAAATTTCCGGATGCTGGATCAAGAATCTTCCTCATTTCACTCCATTTATTTCACTAAATAAATAATTCCTTGTTATTGAAGAAATCACAAGAGGCAGTATATATAATTTATCGTACTAGTTCATACGAGTTTATTGAAAAATCATATTTCTGTTCTTTATAATTGTGTCTGCTCAGAGAAAATGAATATTTACATTGAAATTCTACTTCTTACGTTCGTCGGCTTTCTGTCACGCTTGAGTGAACGTCGCACATTCCACCGCGCACAGTGGCAGGAAATGCACTTTTTTCGGTCAAAAATTTCCAGAGCCTTCAATTTTGTTTCGATTTTTTTCAATTAAAGATCATTAAATTTTAAAGAGTTTGACGCTCCGAACTTTTGTCTCCTCTTTTTGTTTATTGATAATTTTTCCACTCAAAGTATGAAAAAACTGAAATTTTGTACAGAAGAATTTTTTACGTTTTAATAAATGGTCAGGAAAACTTTATATTGTCTTAAGCAAATGTTTAGGGACCCATAAAATACAAATAATTTGTTTATTATTCCATTTATTGTTGTAAACAAACTTTATGAACAAATTAACAAATAGTCTCATTCTCGGTAAAATTCTTTATTGTTGATAAAAGTGATTTATTTTAATATAGGAATTGCATTGAATTACAAAATTAATTTAAAAGATTATAATAACCATTGTTCTAAACAATTCCTGTGGCAAAATATTACAATTTGAGATTTTTTAAATTATAATTTCCTTTAATCGCCAGAACAACTTCAGGTATTCCTTAAAATAATAACTAAATAGTATTTGTTAAAATAGAACAATTTAAATTTCTATAAACAAATTAGATAAACAAATTCAAAATTTTGGCCCTTTCGCATAGATAACTTTTTTGTTGCACTGGAAATGATTTAAGCTATTGGAAGAATGACTGATAGTCACAAAAATATTAGAAAAGTTTACAATAACCACTGTTATTAACAATTCTTGTGACAAAATATTTAAACTTAAGGTTTTATCAAATTTATATTTTTTTGTGAACCTGAAAATTTCCTGAAAATAATATATTATTTGTTTTTGGATTTTAAGACAGTTCCAGTGATTTTAAAGAATATCAAAAAAGTTATTTCAAAGTTATTGTTAAAGATTTTAATGCATTTTGAGAGATTTTAAGGGATGTAACAAAAATTACATTATTTTAATAATTTTCAAGAGATTTTAAAGAGTTTACGAACATTTAAAGGATTTTAAGAGATTTTAATTAATTTTATTCAATTTCGAAAGATTTTTAATGATTTTAAAGAACTTGAAGGAATTTAAAAAAAAGCTGAGGAGTGTAATGATTTTCAAGAAATCTTTCAGGATTTCTGAGAATTCAAGTTATTTTAAGGAATTACTAGGGACTTGGCCGGATTTTAAAGTGTCTTTTTAAAGGATTTGAAAATAATTCGAAAAGATTTAAGGATTTTTTAGGATTTTAAGAAACTTTATGTAATTTTAAAGAATATCAAGCGAGTTAATGGAAAGTTATTTGAAAAGATTTCAACGGATTTGAAAAAATTCGAAGATTGAAAGGATTTTCAAGAGATTTAAACGAATTTAAGAAAACATAAAGAATTTTAATGGATTTAAGTTAATTTTAGTTAGTTTCGAGAAACTTCAAAATATTTTAATTTATTTGATAAAAGTTAAAGGGATTTAAAAAAAATTCTGAAAAGTTTAAATATTTTCAACAAATCTTACAGGATTTCTAATAAGGATCACACTCTTCGATGATTTTTTTTGCCTCTACCTGTACTTTTTTCTTACGTCACCTATCAATGTAAAAAAATATAGCACTTATTAACGCACTTAAAAATTCCAAAATTTACACTACAAACTGTCACGAATTTTCACTTTTTTTCGTCTAAAAAAAATTAATTTCAGTCAAACTCCTATTTAATCAATACTTTGCAGTCCTCCAAGTGGTAAGGCTTGATAGATTTCGACGTTACCGACCGAATGTAACGTAATGTTTGAATACTCAATCTACCCGGCTTAATGGTAACTATCTCTGATCCCCAGTGGAGCGAAGAGAGTATTTTTTTCAGACAGAATGAAATTTAAAAAATTTAATAAATTTATTTTCCATCTTGATTGAATTGACGTTAACTATTTTCTGTTATTTAAAAAGTTAACTTGATCGATAATGTTGATTTCTATTTTCACGGATGGTGGAATGATATCCACACTGATCGATGGTAACTATCTCTGATGATAATACAGATTCCTTTTGAATTTTTAACAAAGAAAGACGAATTTTCCACACAAAAAATTAACTTTTAACTAAACAGTTGCATTAACAACCAAACAGATGAACTTTCCAATAAAAGAGACAAGATTTCGAAAAAATAGTTAAAGATTTAACCTAATAGTAAAATTTGCAAGCCCGAGCGACGAATTCTTTTAAATTCAGTAGAATTTTTAACAATAAATTGACCTTCAAACCAACAAAGATAAATCTACGACCAAGGTGGATGTCTTTTCTACACAAAAATATGAATTTTCAATCCAAAAGGACAAATTTTGAAACAAAAAATATTAAAATTCAATCAGAAAAAATCGATGAATTTTTAATAATAAAGATAATTTTGAATAAAAAAAAGATGAGTTTTTAACAAGGTAGTTGAATTTTCAACCAAAATGTTCAACTTTCAAGAAACAAGAGTAATTTTCTATCTAAAAAGGACGACCTTTTAACCAATTTATTAATTTTCTACCAAACAGATGAATTTTTAACTTATTGTGTACAAGGGATAAGGTTTTAACCAAAAATAGAATATTTAAATTTTCAGAAAAGAACTCTGCTAAAAAAATGTAAACAAAAAAAAACAGGTTTTTAACAAAATTGTGACATTTTCAACCAAAGATGAATTTGGACCAAGAAGATGAATGTTCTATCAAAACAGAAGAATTTCCAACTTATATCCAAACAGGGTAAAGTTTTCACCAAACGTGAAATAGTTAAATTTTAAGATGAAAAAAAATCATTTTTTAATTTTAAAAAATGAATTTTCTACACAGCAGTAGAATTTTTAAAATAAAAGTGCATTTTAAAACAAATAGTTAAATTTTCAACTATAATTATAATTCCTTAAGGGCATGTGACGAGTGGGTCACGTGACCAGATTCCTAATTTACCGCCACTTTTTTTATTTCCCAACTTATTTTCAAACGGAGCGCCACATCGAGTTGAAAATTGGTGATAATAAATAACAAGCACTAAGAAACGTGGCTCTGGTCCTAAATTTTAGTAATTATGAAAAAAGCAACAAAAAAAAAAAAATATTTACAAAACAAAAAACTTTTTTCATAATTATAAAACTTTAGGACCAGTCACACCTTTCTTAATGCTTTCTCTTCAATATCTTAAATTTTCAACTGGATAGGGCGCTTCGTATAAAAATAAGTGAGGAAATAAAAAAGAGTGGCGGTAAGGTAGGAATCTGGTCACGTGATCCACTCATTACATGGCTTTAATTTAAAATAATTGATTTTCTATGAGGTAGTTCAACTTTAAGTCAAATAATCGACTTTTCAAGCAAAAAAAGATGAATTCTCAACGAAACTAGTAACAGTTTATATTTCCGCTAAACAATTGCATTTTTATCAAAAAGGATACATTTTCAACCAAGAAGATTAAATTTCTACCAAGAAAGACGAATTTTTAACCAAACGAGATGAAGTCAGGATAGAAATTATAATAGTACTCTTTTCAGTAAAAAAAAAACTTTTACTTTTTTGAAATAACTTTTCTTATTGGGTTAAAGTTCTAAATATTATTTAAGTTTGTAATCCCAGTGGCCACAAAGTTTGGCGACGTCTTTACGACATCTTTACGACATCTTTACGACAACTTTACGACATCGTATGTCAATGTCGTTAAGGTGTCTTTATGATATCGTAAATAAGTCGTATGATTTGACGATATCTTTACGATATCGTAAAGACACCGAAACGACATGGATATAGGATGTCGTAAAGTTGTCGTAAATATGTCGTAACGATGTCGCAAAAGGCGTCGCCAAATTTTGTGCCTATTGGGATGTTAAGGTCACTTATAATCCCACCCCACTCTTCGTTTCCAA
>NC_046659.1:149851120-149897198 GCF_010883055.1 Belonocnema kinseyi | reverse complement strand
CCAACTGGTAATGTCTTTTACGGCAAGAACCGACAGGTCACTTTTTCTTTTAGGACTGCACCACTGACTGTATTACCAAATCAGAGATATGATTTACTCGGGTTGAAGTGGAAAAATTCTATAGAATTTGAGTACCAATTTCAAATGTATGATAAACACGAGAAAGGACATTGGCCCAATGTCTAGCATTATTTGGACCAATCATAACAATCCTCAGGTTGATCCAGGAAATGAAGCTATCGTGCAGGTAACTTCTGAACTACTTCTAAGTTACATCTGGAAAATCAGGATCCTAACGTTTCTCAGATGGCGATCATCTGGGATCTTCATTTCGATTTCTAGGCAACTTATGTAGAAATTTGCCCAAACTGTTCCCACCTTGTATGTATTCAGTAACAGGAAGCTGATCACGAAAGTCATATCTGGTAGCTTCCGGATATTGTACCAGGTCAACAACCACTTAATCTTTGAGGAATTGTATATAATTTGAAAATTGATATCCGGGCTCACCAAAGTTGACTCCAACTTATGTCCAGATGGTTCCCATGCATCAGGTACCTCGCCAGATCTTTAGAATAAATCTTTACAGGAACGCTCCTAGAAATTTGATATGCAGGGTTATCATCATCGACACCAAATAAAGGCAATATGTTCCTTTTATATTAGGTCCCACACCTGTATCTTAGAATAAAAATCTACGAGAAATTTCTTAGGAATTGATATAAAGTGTCACCTAGTTCAACCTTGAGTTTAGTCGAGATGGTCCTCGTGTTTTAAGGCCTTTAAAATAAAAATCTTCATAATGTCTTTTAAGAAGCGATGACTAATATGATGATTCTTGAGCATCTGAACAATAGTTGATTGCCAGGGAAATGGTCGAAACTGCTTCCAGGTTTGATGCTGGTAATTCTGTGTGATGCTGATCATTCGTGTTAGGTTAGGTTCTTGAAAATAATAAGCTCCCTGAAGTAGGCACTTGAAAAACAACTGGACTTTGGTAAGCTCTATTTTCTTTAGATGTTGAGGCAGGGAATCCTTCCAGATTAAAGTTCCCTGTAGAAGTCATTCAGAAGTCATCTGGATACTTGTTTCATTGTTCCGGATCGATCTAAGGAATGTGGTCCAAATTATTCTATAAATCGGGCCAAGAAACTTCCTTTTTTTTGGTGCTTTTGAAATTTCGCAGCATTCATGTAGACTGCACAACTTTCAATGATTCTCAAATAAACCAAAAATTGAAGCCTCGGCAACGATAACGTTGAATCAACAAAAAGAGAATAAGAACTGATATTCTCGTCTATTAATAAGTCACATTCACATAAAAAGTTGCTAAAGAAAAACACCGAAAAATTCTGCCAAATCATTATGATAATGCATTTTTATATCGTAGGTCTTTTTAAATGTAAACATTTGTTTTCCACACTTCTGTTCCGTATCCTATTTTCATTATAGCATAGTTTGTTCGGAAAATATAATTATTTGTAAAGCCTTATCACGATTAAAAGAACAACGGTTTCAGTATGCTGAAATCTTATATTTTTAAATAGAATTTGTCCGAGATCTATTCATCCAATTTTTGCGAAGTTAGACACTGTCCTTCTTTGTTCATCATTGATTGCTAAAAATTTCAAAGAGCTTAGGTTAATACTGTACAAAATATTTATAAAGTAATGTCAATTTTTTCTTTAAAAATTAGGTGCAGGTGGGATAAATCAACATCCCGTGCTTCTTCCAAACCAACTTTTTGCAAAAATGTTGGACGAGTGTACTTGTCATGGAAATAGCCATTCGGCCATCATGCTGTACCCAACTGGCTGCTACTTAATCAATACGCTAGTCTGACGAGTTATTTTTTTCGTACGAACCTCAGGGTTCCATCATTATCTTTTCCGTCTTATCCCAGATCATCTACTTTCTTTTCATGTTCCTGTTCATCATCATCCTAATACACATTCTCCAAGAATCATGCAGATGAGATTACAAAATCAATGGCACTCAGCTAACAATTTTAGTGTGTACCATGTAGAAGAACACCACTATGAAAGAAGAACTGACAGAATACCAGGCAATTATCCACTCCACAACCACGTATACGTAACAATAAATGGATTTGTATATTCTTCAAACATACAAGGTTTGTAATCAAGGGATATCGGCAGGCCATCCCTTTTGTAACCTAGGATATCTCAAGTACATATCCTTAAGATATTTCGAGGACATTCCACTATGATATTCCAATTTTTAATGCCAAGGATATCTCTCAATTTGCAAATTATGTATCTTCAATCGCATAATTAAATAAAGCCATCATGTAAAAATATTAAAGTAGTGAGGTTTGTATAGTATGGCGCTGCTACTTCATTTCTTGGCAGAACTATTTTCCTTGAGGGTTGTTTCTGCTTGGTTTGTTGAAATTACAATGCTTGAAGCAATACCAAAGAAGAAAAATGTTGGTAGCATCTAAGCCGATATTTTGTTGATAAATTAACTGGAAAGGTTCAAATTTACGTGAATCTAATACCTTCCATATCATAAATTATGAGAACGTAAAAATTAAAATCGGGACTAAATTGCTTGATGAGGAAATGTAATTCTTGGAATAAATTGATTTTTATAGGCCTCTTTAAGAAACTAGAAAATTCTCGTTATCCGTCGCCATAAGAGCAAATCAACTAGGCCCAGTAAAATCCCACTTGATGAGGTCAAAAGACATAAAAGTCCTTCTTGAAATAACCAGTATTATTATATTTTAATAGAGGATAAGCTTCTATTTAAATTTGCCAAAGTAATAAAATCGTGTAATTCTAATACATAGTATTATCTATATTAAAGAACGTGAATATAAAAAAGTTAACATATATGGAACTTTTTTTTAAGTATTTTAAATGAATCTGGTATATCATCAGCGAATGGTACTTTACCGACAGTAGATAACCCTTCATAACTGTGAAGGCCGATAATCCACAATATCGACCAAGTTAAGAATCTTTAATAACAGAAAATGTTTAACGTCCTAATCAGACAGATAAAAAATAATTGTTTCAAATTTAAAATAAAATTTTTTCTTGAAAAAAAGACCTTCTTTTTTCTCTCCACTAGGATTCGAAGCATGAAACTTCTGATATCCGGTCAGGTGCTTTTTCATTAAGCTATTAGAGAGATCAGTATAAGAACTTTAATTCAAGAAAATAACGCTAATTTTTAGCAAGATAAATAGATAATCAAAAATAATTACTTGTACCATTAACACCTTGCTAAAAATTAGGGCTATTTTCTTGAATTAAAGTTCTTATACTGATCTCTCTAATAGCTTAAAGGAAAAGCACCTGACCGGATATCCGAAGTTCTCTGGTTCAATTCCCAGTGGAGCGCAAACAGACGATCTTTTTTTCAAGAAAAAATTTAACTTCTTTCAAGAGTTATTTGTAACCCAAAAAAATGTAGTTAATTCTCTTTCTAATTCTGATGGGGTTCCTCATTGTTTCAATGTTCATCGTTACCATATTTTTTTATCAACAAATTTTTTAAGCCACTGTAGAATCTTCGAAATGAAAAAAAAATATGTAGAGCAAATAAAAAATATGTGAAACAGAAAAGAACATCTAAAAAAAATCTATTTTCAAATTAAGAAACCAACTGTTTTGGAGAAAAATCGGCTTATTTTTTTGGGTTCAATTCAACTGTTTTTGATTAAAATTTTATCAATTGAAGTTAATTCCCTTTGGTTGAAAATTTAACCATTTTATTGAAAATTTCTCTATTACTTATTTTTGTTTAAAAACTGATCATTTTTATATGAAAAATTACATGATTAACTGAAAATTTAATTGTCCATTTTTTGTTAAAAATTCACCTCTTTTAGTTTAAAAATAAACCATTTCGATGAAAATTCGTTTCTTCTAGTTAAAAATTAATCTTGATGCTTAACAAACATTCTTTTTGTTTGAAAAAACCTTTATTGGTTGAAAATTGAACTAGTTTAGAAAAACTCGTATTTCTCTTCTTGAAAATTGACCTTTTTAACGGAAAATGCAAGTATGTGTTTGAAAATTGCTTTTTTTATAAAATCATTCTTCTTGTTTGTAAATTCACTTATTTTTGTTGGAATTTATTTTATTGGTTGAAAATTTAACTACTTTGTTAACGAAAAAAATATTTTCGTTAAAAATTAATTTTTTAGTTTAAAATTCGACTTTTTGGTTCAAAAATAATTATTTTTGGTTGAAAATTTATGTATTTTCTTCGAACCTCCTTTTTATGTTGAAAATGATTTTTTTTAACTGAAAATTGTACTATTTCATTTTTGGTTACAAATTTTTTGTTATTTGCAAATTCATTTCTTTCGATAAAAATTTGATTGTTTAATCTGCAATATAGATTTTTCTTGTGAAAAATTCGAATTTGAAAAAAAAATTAAGTATTTTATTTCAAATTTGTATTTTTTGTTTAAATGTAACTGTTTTTTAATTATTATTAAAATACTTAAAACCTTTTTTCGTTTTAATATCAACTATTCAATTTTTTGTTGAAAATTTATTCGTTTTGGTTCATAGTTAAACCACTTTGTTAGAAGCAATTTTTTGGTTAAAGATTCACAACTTTAGTTGAAAATTCATCTCTGTGACTAAAAATTAAACTATTCGATTGAAAATTTCGCTTTCTTCGTCAAAAATTTATTTTTTGAACAGATAATTTAACTGCTTCATTTTTGGTTCAAATTTTTTTCTTTTTTAACTGGAAATTCAATTTTTTTGTTACAAAACGATCTATATTGTTAAAAATTGATTTTTTCAATCTGAAAATTTCACTATTCCATTTTTTATTGAAGGTTTTTTTTCTTTACAAATTAACAATTTTGTTGAAAATTCTTTTTCTTTTAGTACAAAATTTATTTTCATTTTTTAGTCTATATTCTATATTCTGTCTATCTTCTTATTTGAAAACTCATCTTTTTCATTGAAAATTTTGAACTACTATTTCATTTTTCTTTGAAAATTTACCTTTATTAGTTAAAATTTCTACTGTTTTGTATAAAAATAGAGAATGTTATCAAAACATGTATTTTCGATTTTTTAAAGTAGACAATAATGTTTTGTTTGTATAATTCAGTATTTCGTAAGAAAAACTGACAAGTAATTAAAATATTACATTTTTTCTCTTCAAACTAAATGGCTTAATCTTTCACTTCTTTTTACAAATAAACTATAAAACTCTTATTATTAATGTTTACAAAAAAGCTATTTTTCATTTATTAAATTTAAATTTTTGCATAACCCAAACGACACTGAAGCTGACCCCCACATATTTTTGAAATAAGAAAAATAAGTTGAATTTTATATAACAATACAACAACAAATGTTATACAGCAATAAATAATAATGAATTATAACTATTATACTAGAATGAGAAATATTTTAATTAAATTCTTTAGTCCATAAACTCTTTTCTCCTTTTTTAAAGAATTCTTATTTTTTTCTCTGCTTTCAAAAAAATATTTCCCTTTTTTGTTTTGTTGAGTTTATTTTAAGTTAATTAATAGTATCCAATAAGGTAATCCAACTATTCTTGGTTAAAATTTAATTGGTTGAAAATTTTAATATTTTCTTTAAAATTAGTTTATTGAAGGTTAGAAATAGATTTTTTTAACTGAAAATTAACATAGTTCATTTGTAGTTGGAAAATAATTTTTTTGAGTTTAAAATTATTTAACTATTTGCTTGAAAATTCAAGTACTTGGCTAAAAATTATTGTGTTTTGTTGATAATTCATATGTTTTGTAGAAAATTAATCTTGTTGGCTAAAAAATAAAATTTTAGTAGAAAATTTAACTCTTTGGTTGAATGTTCAACTGCTTTCTTAATCATTCTTTTTTTTATATGATTCAATTATTTTGCTGAAAATTCATTCTTCTTGGTTAAATTCAACTATTCTTGATTTAAAAATAAAATCTTTTTTTGATGAAATATTAACTATTACATATTTCGTTAAGAATTATTTTTTGTCTTCGAAATTTAATAATTAGGTAGAAAAATAGAACTATTTACTTTAAAATTAAACTATTTAAAAATTTAAATATTCTGTTCGAATTTTTTTTTTTTAATTTTAAATTCATTTTTGATCTGAAAATGTAGCTGTTTTATTTGAATTTTAAAATTTATTATTTATAAGTTAAAAATTTAACTATTTTCTATTTAATAGAAAAGGCATATATTTTGTTGAAAACTCGTCTAAGAGATAGAAAGATAATTTTTGTTGTTGAAAATTCATCATTTCGGTTGAGGTTTCAACTATTTTTTTAAAATTCGTCTTTTTAGTTGAATTGAACTGGTTAAAAATTCTTTAAAACTTAATTATTTTTTTTTTTAAATTGGCCTATTTGATAAAAAAAGTCATCATTTTTCGTTGAATTCAACTGGTTAATAAATATTATTTTTCTCCTTTAAAGTTAGTTGTTTTTTTAACTTCAAATTTCACTGTGTCATTTTTGGTTTGAAATTCATATATTCAGGAAGAATTTAAGCTTTTTGGTAAAAATTAATTATTTTATTGAAGTCATTTTTGGTGATGTTCAGTATCACAGTGTCGCGAGTGTAATAGGTGAACGCCCGATAGAGTGATCGTTCTTATCGAAGCCTATCCTCTAAATTCGAATAAAACAGAATTTACAGATTTAAAGTCAGTTTTAACTTATTCAAATAATACGAATTCGAAGACTGAAAATCACTCAAAACTGACTCTTCAAATCAGTCAATTTGACTCACTGATGACATCAGTCGTATTTAATTATCCAATCTATTGAATTATCATCTAAAAGGGTTTTGTTTTATTTATTTTAAACCAAATAGATGAACTTTCAACTAAAAAGAGGAATCATTAATAAAAAAATGTATTTTCGAGAAAGCCGTTTAACTTGTGACAAAGTAGTTGAATTTAAAAAAAAAACTAATTTTCCGCCAAAATATCGAATTTTCAACAAAATAGATCGATTTTCAACCAAAAAAAAAAATTCAATTAAAAGTACAAATCATTAACCGAAAGAATTTTTTTTAATGCGAGTGTTCAAATTTAAACCAAATACGTACATGAATTTTTAAAAATTCAGTTTCAGCCAAGAAAATTAATTTTGCACCAAAAGAAAAATTTTCAACGAAACACAAGAATTTTTGACAACTAAGTCGAATTTTCAACGAATGTAAATGAAAAAAATGAATGAATACATTTTCAACAAAAAATGTAAATAATTAACTGAAAGAAAATTATATTAATCGAACGGTTCAAATTTACACTAATTACATACATGAACTTCAAAAAAAATTAACTTTCAGCCAAGAAATTAGTTTATTACCAAAGAAAAAATTTTTAACAAAGCACAAGAATTTTTTACCAAAAAGTCGAATTTTCAGCTAAAACAGATTAATTTTTAACAACAAAAAAAACAAGATTTTGAAAAAATAGTTAAATTTTTAACTAAAAGAAGGAATCATCAACAAAAAAGTGAATTTTCAACAAACCAGTTTAACTTTTAATTAAGTAGCTGAAATAAAAAAAATTCCGTCAAGACGATTAATTTTATACCAAAAAACGATGCATTTTCAACAAAATATATAAATTTTTAAACCCAAAGTTGAATTTTCAACTAAACCGTATTAATAATAATCAACCAAAATATCGAATTTGCAACAAAATAGTTCCGTATTCACCCAAAACGATGAATTTTTAACTAAAAAGGTGAATTATTAACCAAAGGAATTAATTTTTATTCAACCAGTTCAAAATTAAACCAATCACATATATGAACTAAGAAAAAAATTAAATTTCAGCCAAGAAAATTAATTTTTTAACAAAATACATATTTTCAACAAAATTCAAAAATTAAAAAAAATCGAATTGCCAACTAAAACAAATTAATTTTTATTAATAAAAAAATCAAGTTTTCAAAAAAATAGTGAAATTGTCAACCAAGTAGATAAATTTTGAACTAAAAAAAGGAATAATCGACCAAAAAAGGAAAAAATTTGTAATCGAGTAATTTAAATCAATTACATAAATTAATTCTTAAAAAATGAACTTTTAGCAAAAAAATTAATTGTCTACCAAAAGACAATTTTTCAACAGAGCACAAGAATTTTTCACAAAAAATTAGAATTTTCAACTAAAAAAGGTTAATTTCTAAGAAAATAAACGAGCTTCAACAAATAGTTCAAGTTTCTGACAAACAGATAAATTTGTAACAAAGCAGTTATTTTATAAAAAAAAATTAATTTCTTGCAAAAAATTAATTTTAAACCAAAAGTGACGAATTTTCAGGGAAATGTCTTAATTTTCATCCAGAAAGTAGAAGATTTAGCAAATAAACAGATGAATCATTAACCAAAAGAACATCTTTTTAATTAAGCAGTTTAACTGTAAACCAAGTAGATTGTTAAAAAAAACCTTCCACCAAGATAATTAAATTCGTACCAAAAGAAAAATGTTCAGCCAAGAAATCTGATTTTCAACAAAATGATTAAATTTTCACTCAAATGAATGAATTTTCAACTAAAAGTAGGAGTAATTAATTTAAATAATTAATTTTTAATTCAGCCGTTTAATTTTAAAAGAAGAGCACAGATAAATTTAAACAAAAAAAAACTTTTGCCAAGATATATAATTTTATACTGAAAACGACAATGTTTTATCAAAATATATGAATTTTAAATTAAAAAGTTGAATGTTCAACTGAAAAGAAGGTTCATTTTTAACAAACAAAAGAGTTTTAAAAAAATAGTTATATTTTCCACCCAAGAGATGCATTTTTGAATAAAGGGATAAATAATTAACCAAAACAATGAATTTTTAATTAAGCAATTTAACTTTAGATCAAGTGCATAGATGAAAAAAATTATTTTTCCAACAAGAAAAGTAATTTTTTGTCAGAAGGCAAATTTTCAACAAGATACAAGATTTCTGAATAAAAAAGACAAATTTTCAACTAAAAGAGTTGAATTTTCAAGTAAAATGAAAAAATGATTTTCCACCAAATAGTTCAATTTTACATCAAACAGATTAATTTACAAACTCAAATGTTGAATCATTAATCGAAAGAATGCATTTTGAACCAATCAGTTCAACTTTCAACCAAGCATTTGAATTTTCAAAACAAAAGTAATTTTTTGCTAAAAAGATTTTTTTCTATTAAAAAGACGAATATTGAACAAAATAGATCAATTTTAATCAAACTACATGAATTTTCATTCAAATAGTTTGATTTGTAAATAAGAAAGATAGGTTTTTAAGCAAAAATGGAATAGTTAATTTTCCCTTTCACAAAATAGATTGTAAAATACAAATACAGTGAAACTCTTCTACAGCGCCGATTTTGGGGCTGACGGTGGGTGGGAATTAACTCATTATAGCCCGCTCCGCTTTTGTTTGTTTATGCCTGAGTAACAACCGCAGACCCCGCATACCTCCTCTACACCTACGTATGGCGCGGCTTCGATTCTCGGAAGGGCTATAGAAGGGAGGGCTATTGAAAGGTTTCACTGTACAGCGAATATTCAACCCAGCAGTAAAATTTGCAATCAAAAAGATGGATTCTCAAAAACAACCAAATCTTTTACGAATAGTTCAACTTTTTAATAAAGAAAATATCAAAAAATGGAAAACTTAAATTTTCAGTTAAAAAAATTAATTTTTATTCAATGAAACAAGTATTTTCAAGATAATAGTTAAATTTTCCACCATAGAATAAGTTTTCAACTAAAATGATGATTTTTCAAAAAAAGTTCTAAATAGTTCAACTTGCAACCAAGTAGTTAAACTTTCATTTAAAAAAATTAATTTTCTTCAAGTCTTACGGTCCACATAAATTAAAATAAAATTTGGCCAAAAAACATTTTTTCGAATACAGAATTTATTTGATTAAAAACTCCTTTCTCAATGAGTCTTCCAAGTTATTAATCAACCATAAGATTAGCGTCGAAGAATAGAAAACACATCAAAATAAAGAACGATATCATTGGAAATTTTTCCAGGCAACAAAAGTTTTTTTTTCTCCTAAGGCAATTACAAAACAATGAAAATGGTTATATTGAAGTTTCAAAAAATTCAAGAGATTCTAACCAATTACAAACTAATTCATTCATATAATTCACATACAGAAAAATCTATGATTTAAAATTCATAAATATTGCAGGTCGAAAAAAGGATTGATTTAGTTTTAAATCATTATACAATTTATTAAAATGTAGAAATTTAATTAAATATTTTAATTGAAAAACAATTTTAGTATTTTATAATAGTAAACTAATTAATCACTTCAATTACCTAAAAATCCGTAATTTAAAGTGACTATTTGATTCAGTCAACAATAGTGACTGATTCACCAATTAAAACGATTGTTTTATCAGTCGAAATGACTGCGTCTTCAGTCAAAGTACGTTTGATTAATTTAATGAGTCAAATTTTGATTGATTTAAATTTAGAGTCTGAAGAGGAAAACGAGATGTGACCTTAAATAAATGAATTTATTTTACAACCTTAAAAGTGATATATCTCGCATTAACCTCCTTGTCACGGACAAGGCTATCTAAAGTACATAGATACACCTCTGGACTCTGTGGAGCACCCGAGCACCCTGTTACGTGTTATGAGAAAAAAGGACACTAGAAAAGAGGGTGCAGATAGAAAAGGAAGGGAGAGAGAAAATCGCGGAGGAATGAAAAGAAAGAGAAAAGCCCTGTTAGGTTATGATCAGAGGAAGAGAGAGAGAGAGAGAGGGGCAAAGAGAGGAAGAGAGAGGCAAAGAGAGGAAGAGAGAGGCAAAGAGAGAAAGAGAGAGGCAAAGAGAGAAAGAGAGAAAGAGAGAGAGAGAGTCGGTGGATGGATGATTCTTCAAGGGACATGAGGAGACTGGGGGTAAAGGAGGTGGCAGTGGTTGAGGATGAGGATGAGGAGGGCAAGGGCAAAGGGAGGAGGGGAGAGCGACATTCCAGAAGGCGGTGGCGGCGGTTCTCGTGGGAAACCAAAGAGAGAGAGAGGACCGAGATCGTCTCGAGGAGAGGCTGCTTGCTTGGGCTGCTGCTGCTGCTGCGATTCCGACTCCAACTCAGCCTTACGACACCGTTTTCTGCGACGAAAGACGATCATACGACCAGTACAGCGAAAAAGTCGTATTTTCGTCAAGATTGCTTCAGGGGTTGCTACTTACCAGCAAAGCAGCTGTCCTTCTACGCCTACGATCGCCGATCCCATTTCTCTAATCTAATTACCCAAGTGAGGTGCGTGACAAACCAGGCCGTAACTCATTCCCTGACAGACATCGATTCAAACCTCTTTTCAACAAATCTGAACAGAGTACACACTCTTGCATGTCCTATAAAATGATAAGTTATCCATTTTAACAGCTGAGGTGCCTTTTATAAACTAGGTTAACAATTTTAAGAAAATCACCCCTCCTCCACTACCTAAAAGTCACAAGTGAATAGTCTACAAAGATATAGCTAATTATCAATTTGTTCCATTATCTCATCAATTAGGACAATGTTGCACCTTCTTTTCTTACCCTTTTCTGTAAAGACCATTTATTTTTGTTTTATTTAGGTTAGTTTTCAGGACCATGTTATTCATACTTGTAATTAGTTTGCTCAACATTTGAAATTTATTTCTTCATTCTGCCCTAATAACCTTATCATCTACATACTCTAACCCACGTACCTTTACTGTTTCGAGATCCACAGCTTCTTCGTCGAAAAGGGCCATTCTCACATTGAGATAAAAAATTACTTGATTTAAAGAAATTCACTACTGAACTTGCGTCTAATCAGATATTTTTTTATCTAGAGAAATTTTTCTTATAACAAAAGTGCGTTTTTTATTTGAAAAAAGATTATTCCTTGAAATAAGAAAAATGATCTTCGATCAAAACAATATTTGATTAAACGTATTCAGTACTATATTCCTTTGAATCAAGTAATCTTTTTTCTCAGTGTAGACACTTGTCCATGAATATAAGAAATTTCCATGAGAAGAGCTAAATTTTCAAGAAAATAGTTTATTCTCTAACCAAATAATTTAATTTAAACCCCAAATAATGAATTTCAACCAAAAAGGTTATTTTCAATCAAATAGTTTAATTATCTACGAAATTGTTGAATACTCAACCAAACCAGATAATTTTGTAACATGCAGTTGCATGTTTAATAAAAAAGAATGAATTTACCAATCAAGAAGATTAATTTTCGACCAAAAAAGACGAAATTTCAAGAAACGAGATGGATTTTCACCTAAAATTATAAATCTGAGAAAATTAATTTTCAACAAAAGAGTTCAACCTAAAAGATGATTTCTTAACCCGGTAGATTAAATTTTTAAATATGGCCTGGTTAAATTTTTAATTAAGTTGGTAAGTCTTACAAAAATATGAATTTTTAACAAATTTATTTTAAAAAATCCAATTAGTTCATATTTCACCTAAAAAAGATAAATTTTAAACTAAATAGTTAACTTTTTAACCAAATAGATTAACTTTTTTGCTTAACACATTAAGAAAATCTAACTATTTTTTGTTGGAATGTCTACCATTATATTTTTGGTTCGGAATTTCTCTCTTTTGGTTGAAAACTATACTATTAGATTGAAAATTTAATTATTTTGTTGAAAGTTCAACTAAGAAAAGTAATTTTTCACCAAAAGACAAATTTTCAACAAGATAAAAGAATTTTGAAAAACAAAGTCCAATTTTCAGCTTAAAAAGATGAATTTTCAACTAACAAAATTCTACTAATTGACTGGAAATTTAATTAAGTTGTTGAAAATTTAATTAACAAAAGTAATTTTTTACCAAAACAGAAATTTTCAACAAGATACAAGAATTTTGGATAACAAAGACAAATTTTCAATTAAAAAAGTTGAATTTTCAATTTAAATAATTCTACTATTGGGTTGGAAATGTAATTATTTTGTTGAAAATCCAACCATTTTGGAAAAAAGCGACTTTTTTTGTACAAACATTTATCTACTTGGTTGAAAGTTGAACGAATTAGTTAAAAAAAAATTGTTTGTTTGAAGCTTTATCTCTTTGGTTAAAAATTTAATTATTTTGTTGAAAATGTCACTATTTTGTTCAAAAGTCATCTTTTTCATGTTCAATAATTCCACTACTTGGTTGAAAGTTTAACTACTTTGTTAATAATTATTATTTGTTTTTATTTTCAAACTTCATCTCTTCGGTTGAAAATTCAATTCTTTTCTTGAAAATGCAACTATTTTGTGTAAAAAGTAATTTCGTTAATCTCCTTCTTTTTCCATAGCTTCACCACTTCGTATTAACATTGAACTATTCTATTTTTATCAAATTAATCTTTTTGGTTCAAAAATTAAGTTTTCGGTTAAATGTTCAAATTTTTGTGTTAAAACTACTTTTTTCTTTTTAAATTCATAATTTTAGTTCAAAATGTGTCTCTTTCTGAGGAAATGCCTTTTTTGTTGTGCATAAAATATTTTCTTAAATTAAAATTTAAGTATTCCATTTCTGGTTAAAAATTGATATTTTAGATTGAAAATTGATCTCTTTTACTTGAAATTTCAACTATTAGGTTGAAAATTCTTTTTTTTTTTTAATTTATCGTTTGAGTTGGAAATCCGTCTCTTTTGCTCAAAAGTCTTTTTTTGTCAATTAATTCTTTCAAGTAAAAAAGTAAATGTTCCATTTTTTCGATAAAAATTGATATTTTCAATTGGAAATAAATCTTTTCTAGTAGAAATTAAAACCATTTGGTTGAAAATTCTATTTTTTTACGATTTATAATTTTAGTCGAAAATTCGTTGTTTTTTGTTATTGTCGTTGTGAATTAATTTTTTCAAGTAAAAACTAAGTATTTCATTTGTTGTTGAAAATTGATATTTTTAATTGCAAATTGATCTTTTATAGTTGAAATTTCAACTATTTTGTTAAAAATTCATTATCATTGGTTCAAAATGCAACTATTTGGTTCAAAATCCATATTTATGAATTAAGAATTGAACTTTTTGTATATAAAATTCGTCTTTTTGGCTTGAAAATGTAAAAATTGGATAGAAAATTAAACCATTAGGTGGAAAATTGACTTTTTTGTTGAAAATTTAACAATTTGGTTAAAAAGTAAACCATCATTGTGAAAAGCCAACCATTTGCTAGAAAATAAACTTTCATATAATAAAATCGTATTTTTGGGTTAAAAATTCAACTGATTTGTATATATTACGTCTCTTTGGCTTCAGAATTCATTAATTCTTTGGAAAATTCGTCTTTTTTGGTAGAACATTCATTTTTGTTATGAAAATTTAAATAATTCGTTGAAAGTTGAAACTTCTTTGCAAAAAATCCGTTCTTTACGAAAAATGTGAAAAAAATGTTACTTTTTGGTTCAGGATTCAACTATTTGGTTAGAAATTCATTTTTTTATTTTAACGGATTAAAAATTAATTTTATTGTTGTTGTAAATTAATTTTTCAAACTGAAAATTCGACGATAATACTTTTATTTAATTTTAATTTAATTTTAATTTAATTAATCGATTTGCTTGACAATTCGACCATTTTGTTAAAAATTAGTTTTTTTTCTCGTTGAATTCAACTGTTTAAAGAATCGTTTTATATTATAAAATGAAAAATTCGTTGAAAATTCAACTTTTTGGTTTGGAAATTCCACCCCATTCTAAAGAATCAGAATTAAACTGTTTTTGACTAAATTTTTAATAATTGTGTTGAAATGTCGACCGTTTGGTTAAAAATTCTACTTTGCAGGTCTTTAAAAATTATGAAAATTGAAAATTTTTCTATTTCGTTAGAAAATATTCTTTGGTCGAAAATTCAACTATTTTTGTTAAAAAATCTATATATTTCGACTCGATTTCTCAGTAATTTAAAGTATTTCAAATGGAATTTAATATGCTTTTTACATTAGTTAATAATGCAGTTTATGGACAACAAAAACATCATTTCCACTTATAATTTCTTTCTTTTAATTTTCTTCGTTATTGAAAGTAATGTTCTAAAAGTTTTGACACATTTGTGGTCAAATCTGTTCCATTTCGTTTCTAGAATATTAGTATATGAGCATGTATAATCCGTCAGTTGCGGTTAGAATGCATAAGGCAGATATTCGTGGGTCGCTCCGTAGGCACCAGGCACAAAAGCTCGTCACGCTGTCGCCACTTATCTCACGCTCGCGGGCGGTGATTGTGGTGATAGTTTTACTGCCGTGTTACCGGAAGCGGGTGTCATTCCGTAAAATAGCACCGGCTCCCTGTGGAATCCTGCAGTGGTTTATGAAACCAGTTTTTTTTCACTTTGGATATCTAGGACCAGATCTACTCTCTAGAATCTAGAAATCGGAATTAAACAGATTTGAACAAACGGTTCATAGTGAAAGTACTACATTTTCCTGTAGAGCTTCTCTTTTACCTCAAACTGGTTAGGGAAAGTCAGGGAATGTCAAGGAAAACCTGAAAGAGTCAGGAAATTTTCGATTTGACCCACAATAAAAATACAAGTAGGTCAATAAATTCGTCTCGACTCAAGGAGTCCTTTTTATTCTTACATCAACTTTGAATTATGTAAATGACAAAAATTTTACTTGGAAAAAAAACCATTTTCTAAATATTATAAATGATCATAACCACCAATATTTTGCTTAAAATATTCTGATGAAATACTGAAACCATAAACATTAATAGACTTTTACGGAAAATTAAAGGTATCCCAAAATATTTTTTTCGAGAATTCGATATTCAAAGATAGGGCACTGGGATAACCGCTTTTTTAAAGCCTGCCCTCAATTAACAAATCAATATCCTATAAGCTATTAGTTTCACAGTGTTCGCATTGGGGTAATTTTCAAGCTACTTTGATACTGTACAAAGAAATTATCCTATAGATGAATAAGAAATGATTCTTAAAACTTGAGAGTGAAGTCGTAAGTGAGAAAAATAGGTGAGAAAAACGTTACGTAATAAATGGATAATAAGCAGTTAAGTAACTAAGTAGGACTTAACCTAACTCTAAGGAAAAGTAGGTACAGGAAGGTTGTGTGAGACACCCTGTATAGATGAAGGCGCTGCAAGCATACCGCCGCGAGATGAGAAGAAGAAAGAGGAAAGAAGGTGGAGAGTTAATTGAATCCGAGCAGCGTATAAGTGGAAGTCCCGCTTGCTCCTCTTATTCTTCTTTCTTCCTGCGTGCCTCCTCTCTCCCCCTTCACTAGGGTACAACAGGACCAAGAGAAGGTCGAAGGAGGGAGGAAGGAAGCATTCCTTTGTCTCTGCGCGTACAAACCTAGATCATATATGCATGAATTTCTTGTATGTATACATATACATCATCCACTGTATTTAATTATACCTGCATAATAACCTGCACCTTCTCCATATTCGACAAATCCAATACTATTCCCGTTTTTCATATCAATAATCCTCTCCAAAGAGTGCAACACATGTAAGAAAAGGCGGTTAATATTTAGCTACATTCTCACCAAAGATTAAAGTTTTGTCAAAGTTTCGTTCAGACATGCAACGAGTTTTTCATTGTTCAGAATGATCTGGTACAGCAACAGTGCCTACTGTTACTTACAAAGTATAATAATACTTTTCCTAACTATCAGTGATAAATGGGTAATTGAATCCAATAAGTAAGGGTTTTTTTAACTAATGAACTGTTAAACTTTAAATGGGATACCTTCTTATGAGCAGGGAGATCAGTCATTCCTGCTCATAATTCACACAGAAGGTGGACGAATATCGTCAGGCATTGTGATTTTCAACCTGTAAAGATTTGTCTCCTTGGTTTAGAGGTATGTTCTAGCAGGTTATAGATGACCTGGCAATGGTATGGTATGGTATGGTATGCTATGGTATACCCTTGGAATCATGCGTTCGATATTTGCGTACCCCAAAATAGCCAGGGCCCCGAGACAACAAGACGACGAGATCGAGGAGGTGAGGAAGAGGCAGCAGAAGAAGGACGAGAAGAAGAAGCGTATACCGCAAAACCAGTTCGCGGGTGAGTAAACAAAAAACGAGAAGGAGCCAACGCCGCGGTGCGGCGAAGCCTCGTTGTCCGGGGAGAATCGCTGCTTTATTGCTAATTCGAAGACATTCGCCTGGTAGAAATGAAACTTTATAGTCCGCCTGCGGCCCCGGGTACAACCAGGCTAAGGCGCCGATTTTCAATGATGTTCAGGGACCCGAAGCTCTCTATAGTAACGCCTTCAAAAGGCGTCTTTGCCGAAAGGCTATACGCTGAATTCCAATCCTTGTGTCTGCAACTTTCAATATGTGTTTGCTCCACTTCTTAAGTGACAATTCTAACACCTTCAGAGTCATAACACGTATAAAAAGTGGCGACTTCAGAAAGAATTAGAAATTAATCAGGAGTAGTTTCTTTTCTCAATGCTTAAATTTTCTGTTTGATTACAAGAAGTAATTCCTTTGGGTTCAATAAACGATTTGTATGAATCCTTTTTTTTTATCGGCTATTTTTATTGTACATGATACAGCAATTTTTGATTTGAAGTGGTTTTCTGAAATTGAAAGCTTCATTTAACAATGTGTGGCTGTTACTTCTGGTCGCTTCTGGAATCATCGTATCTCGAATGCTTCAAAGCTCTGGGTCTTGAGCCCCATGTAGTTTTCAGCTCACATCAGTCGAGTAGGCGACTTACGTCAGTATCTTAAACATCCCACGGAGCTCATTACATGGCACAAGTATGTAACGACGTCACGTACAACATGCAATAAAATGCCAGAGAGTGTAACATTGCTGTTATCTGATGCATTTTCAGAGTGATTTTCAGTCGGCGCCCAGCGGGTTGCTTCTCTGCAACAAAGATTGTTAATTTGGGAAAAAGGTTAATATAAATTTGATCATATGATAAATGGTCAAGCTCAGGTTGGTTTTGAGAATTATTGTGTAATCTAATCAAGCGTTTTTGGTACATGAAGAAAATTTTATTATGATTTTGGTTTTAATTGCACTTATCCAGATTTTTGGAATATATTTGATCTAGAATTAGAACTTTCATTTTGATTCAGATTTTGTTTTACTGTTTGCTTCTAAAGTTCTGATACTTCTGCTAATTTTATAAAATAATTATAAACATATGTTGACATTCTTTTGTTTACTTATATTAATACAGATTTAGAAAAAAAAAACTTTGCAACAAATACGATACCTTTAGAATAAAAATGCACTGTGATAATATTGCAGATTATTTGAAAAGTTACATTTTCTGAAATAAAAACTGATTTGAGCTTAAATTTAAGTCGAGAGCAGTGTTCCATGAAGGCTTGATGCGTTTTAGGCTTATTGTCAGATTAAATTACACTGAATTTTAGTCTCGTGGTGTCCAATTTTATGTTGCTGTACTTAGCCGTACTGATCTGCTTTATGTCGCACCTTGAAACAAACCCATTCTTAGTCTGGATGCAAGACCTTTTTTTCTCTGAAGGGTTTTTGCAAGAGTATTCAAGTGTTCGGAACTGCTGAAAAATTATGCGTTTTCTTTACGATAAGAAAAACGAAAAGATATAACTAATATTGTAGAAAGGATAATGAGCAATATTTTTAAAAACTTTCCACCTATTAGAAAAATGTAATATCATAAAATCTCATTCATCGCTATTAACGTCAATTTTATAATGCCGAGATTGTTCTCGACGCTAAAGATCAGGTATAGTGTTCAAACTGGCATAAGTGTCGCTCCCTGAGTAGGAGTAAAGTTAGGTTTTGGGGTGAGGTAACGGAAAGGGGGAGGGGGGTCCGTATCGTCCTCTCCCTAATTGACAAATTGGAATCTCATTAAAGAAGTCTGGAGTGCCGTGGGCCAGACCAGCCGGATCCAGAATGAAACAAGGTGGAGGGAGAAGTCCACGGAAAGCGAGAGAAGAGTGATCGAGTGGGATGGAACGGGCCAGAAGAGAAAAAGGAGTAAGAAGCCTAAGAAGGTAAACTGGTAGAAGGAAGAGAACCAGGGGACGCTAACAGGCTCTGGGCCTGAGGTTCGCTCAGCTCGCTGTCCTGCCTGCGAATGCCACCCAAGATGTTGCGCGCGTGCGCGATCTGTGTGGGCTCGGGAAGAATCGACCACCGGGCCCAACCGAACTTACCCGAGTTCTACCGGGACCATCCGATCAACTCCGAATGGAACGTGTCATGGGCCACCCGGTAGAGCGCGCGCGTGCCGCCACCTGTGTGGTCCGCTCCTGCAAAACTGCGCTCTGAGCCCAGCGATTTCAACCAAGGGCGTATCAATTGATGGTACCTGTGTTTTTTTTTTTTATCAAAAGCCAAGTCTTTTTTTCTTTAATTTCTATCAGGAGGCACAGGCTTCCAATGAAAATTTTTATTTTAAATAAATTATGATAGAAAATGAACTAGATATTTGAGCGGAACAAACTGCAATCTTATTTTATCAGGTTACTGAAAAGAATACTCGAATAAAATTGATTTTGGATTTTGGTTGGACTTTAGATAAAATCTCGTTAGGGCTAACAGCCGTTTTCAGAGTCATGAGAGTGCAGCAAGATACAGCAAGAACAACGGACATGATAGAAGATCGCAATCCTCCTGACAAACTTTTTTTCTCAAGAGCTCTGCTTCCCTCTCCCTCTCTCTCTTTCTTTCTCTCTACCAAAGTTTTTCTCACTCTATCGAAAACCTCTTGAATCGTTCCGCCTCTCGATCTCGTCTCTCGACTCGCGCTTCTTGGTTTCTTTCGCGCCGACTGGCCCGGCGCGACCACGTGCTAACTTACGAGCTTGTACCGAACTCTTCGAACCTCCTCCTCACCCTTCATCGCTCTCACCGCTTCTCCTTCTTTTAGGTCCTCTTTTTTCCTCAGTGTCTTCGTCTTCAGACTCTTCCTCACTCTCTTCGCTCGTTATTCTTTTGTTCTTGACGACACTCTTTATTCTTTTATTATATTTGTGTCTACTGTGCTGTGAAAAAAAGTATTCAAGATGAATTCTCTTTTGCTTTATTTATTGTCTTGTTAAAATAATATGCATAAAGCTGAGTATGCAATAGTAAGGAGGTACAAGTTTAGATCTTCCGTAGAACTTTGGATTTTCTAGTGTTTTTGAGGTTTTTAGATTCTCTTTGAAGTTTCAATTTTTATTTTTTCAATAGTGTCTCAAAAACTACGCTTTGTGACAGGGGGGGGGGGGTATGGGCAGTGGAAGTAACTTTATACATAATTAGATTTCGTTGTGTACATGTCTGGATGATAAATTTTAACAGTATTTGCGAATTTTGTCAAAGATAGATTTTTAACAGTAAGGTTCAATAACAACTTAACTGCTTCGCTGAAAATTAGTTTTTTTCAACTGAAAATTTATTTATTCTATTCTATCTTTTTTCGTAGAAAAATGATATTTTTTTATATAAAATCAATATTATTTGTTTTCGTTGAAAATTATTTTTTTTTGGTTGAAATATCAACTATGTTATATCATACGTCTTTGGTGGCAGAAAATTAATCTTCTTGGTGAAAAATTCATATTTTTAGGTTGAAAATTGAACTACATACTTGAAAGTTAAACTATTTTGTTAAAATTTAATTTTTTTAGATTTACCTCTTTGGTTCAAAATTTAACTATTCCATTTTTGCTTGAAAATTGATAGTTGAAAATTAATATATTTGGTTGATAATTGATCTGTTTTTGTAAAGAACTAATCTTTTTGTTTAAAAAATCATCTTTTTGGTTAAAAATTACACGCCTTAAATGAATGTTGAAATCTTTTTTTTTCTAATCCATTACTTTTTTAATTTACTATTTTAGTTTCAAATTCTTCTCTTTGGTTGTTAACTTAACTATTTTATTTATTTTTTTTTTAAATGAGAATTAATTTTCTTATCTGAAAATTGAACTGTTCTATTCTTTTGTAAGAATTAATATTTTTAATTAAAAATTTATCTTTCAGGTTGAGAATTAAATTATTTGCATAAAACTTCGTCTTTTTAAGAAAAAATATTCTTAGTTAAACATTTATTAAAGCATTTATTCATTTTAATTAAAAAAAGGAAAGGTTTTTTCTTTGAAATAAAAATCTTTTTTGTTTGAAATATCAACTATCAAATGTTAAAATTTCATCCTTTTAGTAAAACATTAATATTCTTAATAGAAAATTGATCTTTTTGGTTGAAAATTTGAATCTTTGGTCAAAAATGTATCTTTCTTGGATTACAATTGAAGTACTTGATTAAAAGTTAAATTAATTTCTTAATATTTTTAAGATTCAGCTCTTTGGATGAAAATTTATCGCTTTTGTTGAAACTTAATTTTTTTTGTTACAAATTAATCTTTTGTCAGAAAATTTAACTATTTCATTTTTCGTAAAAATTTATCCTTCATGTGCTGTATTTATTTAGTTAAAAATATATATGTACTTTTTAATTTGTACTTTTTAATGTTTTTCATTCAAAATTAATTAATTTATCTGAAAATTTAACTATTCCATTTTTGGGTGAATATCCTATCAGTTATGAGTTGAAAATGTAACTATTTGGTAGAAAACTAATCATTTTTGTTGAACACTTAACGTTTTGGTTGAGGATATTTGGTGGAAAACTTATCTTTCTGGGTTAAAAATTAACTTTTTTCTCGAAAACTCAACAGTCTTTTAAGAAATTCGTCTATTTGGTTTGAAAATGTAACTGTTTCTTTACAAGTTCAATTATTTAACTGAAATCTGTCTCTTTTGCTTAAAAATTTAAATATTCGCTTATTGATAAAACTGTTTAAATAAGAATTAATTTTTTTGGGTTGAAAATTCAGCTCTTTTGGTATAAAATCTATTTACGATAAAAATTAAACTATTTTGTTGAGATTGCAAAATATTTTAAGGTATTAAAAAGAATTTATTTCTCTATTGTTTCCCTATTTTTGTGAAAAATCACTCGATGAAAAATCACCTGATACGTCGATTCGTATCAGTTTGAGATAGTGTAACTACAATATCTCTACGGTCTTCCGCATATCGTTCTAAGATTTGGAAAAACAACCACAGAAGGATAAAACGACTGAAAATTCATTTTTCGAATGCCTATTTAAAAAAAAAGGTTGTGTAAATCAAAGTCAAATTATAATTTCGACATGTCGGATTCAGTGCTGCCAATTACGCGGTGTGTAAACTGGTACCAACTCGCACGTCTCGTCCGTGTATAAACGCCTCGTCCGTATAGGAACGTCTCGTCCGCACATGAACGAACGTGAAGCGGTGAAGGCGCGTGTGAGCGCGAAGCGAGGCAGAAGCAGGCGCGATGATTGGCCCGGTCTATAAACCGTATTTTCGCGTGTAAAATGTAAATGACTCTTCTCATGTTAACCAATCCCACAGAAAAAGATGAAGAACCAAAGCGAGACAAGGATCAAGTTCAAAGCGCCGCCTGTGGTTACAAAGCCTTACCTTCTTCTCTCTTTTTCACTCTTCTCGATTTCTCTCTCTTTCTCTTTTCTGACAAGCATACGAGCACACACTGACTGTAACACGTCTGAAATAGAATTCGTGATTACGCAAATCACTTTGCTTATTTTTTATGCTTCACTAATTGCCTTAATGCTATATCAATTTTTCTCAACTTCTACCAGATAAAAAGGTGTTTATAATTGAATAAAATTTATGCGAATTCTTTAGTAATGGCAAAAAGAAAAGAGTTTTAGCATTTTAGCATATATAATAAACGATTGCAATTAATTCAAACTACACGGAGAGACTTTTAATATCAATATTTGATTCATCCTATATGTATAATTAAAATAAAATGTTAGAATTTAGGGATAAAAGTCTTATTTATTGTATGAAAATGGTGATTGTGAAAAAGTGATAATAGTCATTAACAAGTTTTGTAAAACTTTTAGTCAAAAGCCAGAATTTTAAGTAACATAAGTTGTAAGAAATGTAAGAAATTTTAGTATTCTTAAATAAGAATGTGTATTGAAATGAGTGTCACTAGTGATATCTGCAACAGGGATTTGCGAGAATTCTAAAAGACTATACCAAAAACGCCCGAAGGTTGCCGAGCTATTCCGTCTATAGTCGAACTCGCGACGATCACACCATCTGACGGCTGATCGACTGTACTGGGCTCATGACTTGGGATTCCCCACAAAATTTAAAATGAAGTTTAAACTAATTTTAATTCAGAAATTTTTTATTTAAACTTTTAATAATTGACACATGTAAAATAGAAGATTTTAACACTTTTCAATTAAGTGCAATTAAACTGCAAAACCTAAACCTTCACACTTTGATAAATTGAATTGTACAAAGATCTCTGGTTGAAAAATATGAATCCACACTATCGTTTTAAATTCTCTAAATTAACACTTATCCTCAACTTCAACTCGCATTAATACAAGTGTGAAGAAATGAAACATGTCCCTCTTCCAACTCAATAAAAACGTTATAAAAAAAAGTTGTTTTTTTTTGAAAATATAGATCGCAATGAATTTAGATCGATTAAAATATATAAGTTGAAACTGTTTCATATAGTCTTATTGATAAATCCATTTAACCAGTTGGTTATAAAGAATAAAACATCTAATTTGTATTTTTAATCAAAAATAAATTAATATCTTTTAAATTAATTGCAGAACAAAAAATATACGATCGACCCTAATGTCAATCAAAAAATCGTCTTCACTGTTATGATAGTTGGATCAATTAGAAAACGATATCTTCCAAAAAAACAGCAAAGATATCATCTAACTATATCCAAAAATGAGTGCATCTTCCTATTTAAAAAAACTTTAAAAAACGAATTTCCGTCCTTACAGTTCTATATATTTTAATTATCTTCTTCTAATTAAAATAAAAAGGAAAATGAAACATTCTTTTTTTAAACACAATAGAAATCTTAAAGATAAAAAAAATGACCTCTTCCAATTAAAGAAAAAACTGTATCACTTTCAACTCAATAAAAACTTTACAAATTTAAAATGTACAGCCAATTTAACCAAATTTGGAAGTTTATCATTTCAAGGTTGATAAAAATGATAAAAATACAATACTTCATATTTTTCCACACAATAAAAATGTGAACCTAAAAAAGTTCCTCTCGCAATTGCAAAGAAATTAAGTATCCAAATTAATTTGGTTTTTCTCAATTTTGGTCCTTTCAAATTAATAATTTTCAATTGTTACGTAACGTTGCAATAACAATTGTGAAGTTAAAAGTTTAAATGTCTTTCTCTGAAATTTTTACCATTTAAGGCTTTCTATTTCAAACGATTCAGTTTCAAATTGTTTACTTTTGAATATTTGATGTATAATTGCCCATTCAGATATTTTTTTAATTGAAAATTTTCGAACTGAATGGGTTATAAATTTAATATTATTGACTGAAACAATATTTAAAAAGGATTTTAAATAAATTAAAATCGTTTAATTAATAAATGTATTAATTTTAAGCTATTTTTATATTAAAATTATTTTATAAAGTTCGAATCAGCACATTTCAATTTGCTTAATTATTGGGGCTTTCGTATTGAAAAAGTTGAATTTTTAACGTCAAAATCTTTAAATTGTGTACTTTAAAACTGATTTAGAATCATATTGTAAAATAATTTTTGTACAATTTTTAAAACTCGAAATACAGTTTAGTTTTGAAAACCATTAATTAATTTATATTTTTTTATTCTTAAATCCTTTAAGTTAAAAATTTACGTTTAAAAATGATGACATAAAATCGAAAAATTATTAAGTAAAAGATTTTTGAATCAGCGTTGTGAAGTAAATGATGTAGAAATGAAAACAGTTAACAACTAAACTTAGCATTAAAAAAAAAAAGTTGAAATCGAATTTATTTTTAATTGAAATATATTATGTGATATGATAGTTGTGATATTCCAAGTGATTTGATGGATGGTTCTTCTAAAAATTTGTGAAATTCCTTGTAAATAAATAAATTCACTATCATACTCATTTCTCGGCTTTTTCAGGTTTAAAAAAATTCCCGATTATTTCCCGGTTTTCCGTCCCACGGCTACCCCACAAATGATAAGTTAACAAAGCTTCAGATATATATTATTGGTAAGATAAAATTCAGTAAATGATAGTTCCACATCTGCTCTAAGAGTAAGTAAAATATTGAAAACTTAAAATGTTGTCTGATATAATTGCACATTTTTCAGGAGGTTCGAACAGAATTTCTTCCTGAATATATTTTACTGAAAATATGAATTTGTTAAATATGCACCGAATTTTAAGCAACTATTAAAAAAGTAAAAAGAAATTTATAACAAAAAATGAGGAAGCTCATTTTTTTCGTAGGCTCAGGTAGGTTAGAGTTCAATATATTAAAGGCACTTTTTGTTAAGAGTTGCATTTTTTTTAGTGGTAATTATAACTTTCCTAAAAGCTTGTATGCCTAGGGAATTTGTTGTCCTTCTATAAAGTTACTTTCATAAATTAAGGAATATTTTTTGATTTTATATATAAAAATTTTATTGTTCCTATACAGTTATATATTTATAAGGACTAAGAAAAAGATTATTCATAATTAACTCGCATAATTGTCTAATTCATATTATAGTGGTCTACAAAATATCCTTTTTTTCTAACATGTCCCGATGCCTAAAAATTGTTCCTTTTCGTGTAAAATGTCGACTGTATATTGGCAGAATTAAAAAAAAAATTAGATATCTCTCAAGCCCATGATTTGCAAAAAATTGCTTATGTTATTTTAGTTTCCGCTGTTAATGGTTTTTTTACATTAGAATAGAAAAAGGATAAAATGCATATGTACTGAAGTAAAATTATAAATTAATAGTTTAAATTAAAACAGAAATTTTGTGCAAAAATTGACTTGAGAGATCCCTAAATATTTTTCGACTTTTAATTTCTTGTTTCTCTCGTGTGTGGGTTTTCAAAAAAATTAATTTTTTATGCCTAATAAAATGGCAAATCAGAAATTGTACTTTTTCATTCAACAATTTCACAGCATTTGAAAGATTCCGAAATCTCTAAATGTATTTTCAATATGTGTGTGTGTAGGTGTGTGGGTTTGCGTGATAAATAATTAATTAAGTCTGGAACGTGTACGTTTCAAGGCTATTCAAATAGACGAGCTTTCACTGTATTTCTTTTCGAATGAAAATTGATTTTTCCTACTTGAAAATTTAATTATTTTGGAAAAAATGCCTTTTTCCTGGTAGGAAATCAATCTTCTTGGTTGAAAATTTATCCTTTTTTAATTAAAATTGCAACTTTTGTTTGGAAAATAATCTGTTTTGGTTGAGGTTTTAACTATTTTGTTTAAAAAGTTGTCTTTTTTGTGGAATCCTACTGGTTGGATTTTTGTCTTTTTAATGAAAATTAATGTTTTAAAGCAAAAAAATTGAACAATTGGATTTTTGGTTGAAATCTTTTACATCGAAAATTTGACTATTTGGTAAAAATTTCGTCTTTTAGTAGAAAATTAATCTTTTTAGGTTAAAATTGCACCTCACTGAATTATTTCTTTGGAAATTCAATTATTTTATTGAACACATATTTCTTGGTCGAAAAGTCATCTTTTTGTAAAAAATGTTTGTTTGAAAATTAATGTTAAATCGTTTTTTTACTTAGAAATAAATTTTTTATCTAGTAATTCCATTATTGCATTTGTGGTTGAAAACTCATCCTTCATAAGTTTAAAAATCAACTATTTGGTAGAAAAGTCATGTAGTTTGTTGAAAATTCGTCCTTTTTATTGAATTAATTGGTTTAATATACATTTTTTAAAACGGAAATTAATTTAATAAACTACCAATTTAACGTCCAGCAGACAAATATTTTGTAATTTCTTAAAAATTCTTCTTTTTTGTTGAATTCAACTAGTTGACATTTTTTGTTTTGTTAAAAATTCCATTCTCTTCTAAGTATTCGATGTCTTAACGTAAAAATTGACTTTTTTATCTGAAATTCAACTTGTTTTTTAAATTTCATCCTTTTGGATTAAATTCATTTAATTCTGGATTGTAATAGTAATTTTTCTTGGTAAAAAATTTATTTGATTGGTTTGTCAAAAAATTAATCTTTTTGTGGTGAAAGTTCCTCTTTTGGTAGAAAATTAATATTTGCCGGTTCCAAATTCACCCTGTTCATTTAATTTTTTAAAAATTGAAATATTTTGTTAAAGTCATCTTTCTTGGATGAAAATTAACTTTTTTTGTCAAAAATTTAATTTTCTCTCAAATATTCGTCCTTCTGACATAAAAGCTGACTTTTTTGTGATAAATTCAAATGTTTTTTTTAATTTTGTCTATTTAAATTAAAAATTATGTTCTATGGGAAAAAATTAATCTGTATTGGTTAATCATTTATCTTCCTTGGTTGAAAATGGAACTTTTCAGGTCGGAAATTCACTTTTTTTTGTAAACATTCGCCCTTTTGGATAATTCTATAAAAAACGTTGTGGTAAAACTGTTGTGGTAGAAAACCTTATTGCTTAATAATTTATCTTTGTTGGTTGAAAATTAACTTTTCGGTTGAAAATTAATGCGTCTTCCGAAAAATTCCTCTTTTGGCAAAAAATTAATATTTGCCTTATGATAAATACAATTGTTCTTTTTTTAATTTTATCTGTTTGAATTAAAAATGATCTTCTTTCATAAAAAAATTAATTTTTATTAGTTTATAATTTATCTTTCTTAGTTTAAAATTAACATTTTCGTTTAAAATTCAACTTTTCAGGTTGATAACTCAATTGTTTTCTAAATAATTGTCATTTCGAGATGAAAATTTACTATTTTAGTCGTAAATTCAACTGTGTTTTAAACATTTGTCCTTTTGAATAAAAAATGCATCTTTTATGATAGACAACTTTATTAATTGAAATTTATCTTTCTTTGTTTAAAATTAAGTTTTTGGTTGAAAATTAAACTGTCTTCAAAAAATTCGTGTTTTTTTTTTTTTTTTTTTTTTTAAGTTGAAAATTTGTCTTGGTAGAAAATTAATCTTTACATGGTAAAAATTCAACGTTTTCATTTGTTTTGTTGAAAGTTGCTTTTACTTGAAATGTACTCTTTTTTTCGAAATTTCAATTTTATAAATTTTTTCCTTTTAAACTGAACATTTATCTTTTATGAGAGAAAATATTGGTCAACCAAAAAAAAAAAAAACATTTAATAAATTGTTGCTTAAAAATTGATCATTCTTGGCTGAAAGTTAACATTTCGGTTAAAAATTAAACTGTCTTCCAAAAATTCGTCTTTTTGTGTTGAAAATTCCTCTTTTGGTACAAAATTAATATTTTCCGGTTAGAAATACATTCTGATCATTTATTTGGTTGAAAATTAAAATATTTGGTTAAAAACATATTTCTTGGATAAAATTAAGTTTCTTCGTTAAAACTTTAATTTTCTTTCAAATCTTCGTCGGTTTGACTTGAAAATTGACATTTTTATGAAAAATATAACTTTTTTTAAAATTTTGTCTGTTTAAATTAAAAATGCTCTTCTTTCGTAAAAAATTAATTTTTATTGGTTTAAAATTTATTATTCTTGGTTCAAAATTAACATTTTTGTTAAAAATTCCACGTTTCAATTTGATTACTCAATTGTCTTCTAAATATTCGTCGTTTCAAGTTGAAAATTTACTATTTTAGTCGGAAATTCCACTGTTTTTTTAAAATTCGTCTTTTTAAATAAAAAATTCATCTTTTATGATAGAAAACTTTATTGGTTGATAATTTATCTTTCTTTGTCAAAAATTAACTTTTTGGTTGAAAATTGAACTGTCTTTAAAAAAATTCGTTTTTTTTTCAAGTTGAAAATTGGTCTGGGTAGAAAATTAATCTTTGCATGGTAAAAATTCACCCTGTCCATTTGTTTTATTAAATATTGAAATATTTGGCTAAATTTTTTCAACTTAAAATTTAACTTGTTTGTTGGCAATTCAAATTTTAAAAAATTTCCTTTTCAATTAAAAATGTATCTTCCTTGGAAAAAATTCATGTTTTGTTTGTTAAAAACTCAATTATCTTTTCAATATTCATTGTTTTGACTTAAAAGTTGACTATTTTTGAAATTCAACTTTTCTTAAAAATGTCGTCCTTTTGAATTCAAAATTAATTTTTTTGTGGTAAAAAAAAGTAATCCTTTTTTTATTGTTAAGAATTTAATTGCTTTCTAAATATTTTTTGTGTTTACTTGAAATTTACTTTTTGCTGAAAATTCAAAATTTTTAAATGTTGTCCTTTTGAATTGAAATTTCATCTTTTATGAGAGAAAAGTCATCTTTGTTGCTTAAAAAATTATCCTTCTTGGTTTAAATTGAACTTTTTGGTTAAAAATTCATCTGATTTTGAAAAAAATCGTCTTTTTGGTTTGAAATTTAATCTTTTTTGGTGGCGCTTCACATAAGCATGATTTTAGGGATGATCTAATTCTGAAGGAAAAAATTCAACGATTCTTGTATTTAGTGCGGCTTGTTTTAAAAGCCAAAAGGAAATTTTGACTATTCATGTTACACATATGAAACTCATAAAAACAGTTGTTTGCCTACCTTTTGTGTGTATTATTTGACACTCTCTGGTCAAAATTATCATATATTAAAGTTACGAAACATTTAGGTTTGTCTATGGCTATTCTATCCCATACAAATTTACGGCACTACATAAGAAACTCGGAAACCTTTTATTGAGTAAATATACATACATCCGTATCTAAATGCTTTTCGTTTCCAACTCATAAATTCCAATTCATTGAAATAATTTTAACTGTTTAACTATTTTTCTGTTTAGGAATGAATGACTCAAGCCATTAGCTTGCTCATTATTTCGGTGTCTTGAAAAATGAGTAAAACTTTTTTTAAGATCGGGCCATTTTTCAATTAGCAGTACGCCAACGTTGAATTATGCACAATTTTATTATGTCTGTTGAATCTTCAAAACTAAAAAATATCAATTTTTAACAGAATAGTTGAGTTTTCAGCCAAAAAGAGCAATTTTCAACAATATTATTGAATTTTCAACTAAAAAGGATTAAAATAATATATATAATAATAATAATAAAATAATAAAAAATAATAATATAAAAATAATAATAGATTAATAAATAAAAATGAAAATATTTTTTATTTTTTTATTTTTTAAATGAAAATAAATTTTTAAATAATAATAATAATATAAAAACAATAATAGATTAATAATTAACCAAATAGTTACATTTTAAACGAATTTTTTTTCTGCCAAAAAGGAATAATTTTAGAAACAAAAAGATAAACTTTCGTCAAATAAGTTGAGTTGAATTTTCAATCAAAATGGATTCTACAGTCAAGATAGATATAAATTTCAATTAAATTGTTGAATTTTTACGTTAAGGAGGAGGATTTTCTATCAAGCAGTTGATTTTTTTAACCCGAAAATATAAATTTTTAACAAAATAGTTTAATTTTCATCGAAAAAGTATAAATCTTCAACTAAAGAAAAAAACTAGATATACATGCTCAAACCAAACAGATTAAGAATTAACTAAACAGTTGCATTTTAAACGAAACAAATTAAATACATGAATTTTTAAAGACATAGTTAAATCTTCAACCAAATATAAGAAATTTCTACTACAAATAATACATTTTCAACATAAAAAAACGCCTTTTCAACAAAATAGTTACATTTTCAACTAAAATTATGAATTTTCAAACAAAAAATTTAATTTTTATTTAAAGTGTTAAAGTTACAACTAAATTGTTGCATTTTCAAACCGGAAAGATTTATCGGTCAAGAGATAAAAAAATGTCTTCAAATTTTTTAAATTTGAAGCCAAACGAGTACATTTTCTACAAAACACTGGAATTTTCAATTTGAAAAAAATCACTTTCGAACAAGATTATTGAAGTTTTTAATAAAACAATTATATTTATAGGCAAATATTAAAATAATATATAGTACTATAATTTTATAATATAAGACTGTTCAACCAAAAATAATTGGATTTTCAGCCAGATTTGAATTTTCTACTAAAATGTTGGATCTTCAAACAAAAAATAATACATTTTCGAAACCAAATTGAAAATTTTATAAAAAAAAGTGGAATTTTCAATCCAGAAATATGAATTTGTAACAAAAAAGATCATTTTTAACGAAATTGTTGAACTTTCAATAACAAAACACTTTCCGACAAAACAGATGAATTTTCAAATTAAACAAAATGACTTTTAAATAAAATTGTTGATCTTTTAACAAAATGATTATATTTTCAACCAAATCATACCAATTTTAACCATGAAAATTAGTTCTTAGCTAAAAATATAATAGTAGATTTTTTCACCAAAAAGTAACAAATTTCAACCAAATTAATGAATATTCAACTAAAATGATGAATCATCAATCAAAAATGAAAATGAATTTTTAAGAAAGGAGTTCCGCTTGTAATAAAGTTTGTTCATTTTTCATCTAAAAATATTATTTAAACGTTCACTCTTGAACCAAATTAATTCTTTTGACATAAAATACATTATACATTATAGACTTAAAAAAAGGCTTTTGAAGAAAATTTTTGAATGCCCAGCCTGAAAGGGATAAATTTTCAACAAGAAATCAAAATAAATCAATTTTTAAAAAACAAAAAACTCGAAAGCTGTATAAAAGCGCTCTATTTAGAAAAAATTTTAGGATGAATTCAATAAACTGGAATTTGTTATTTAAATTACTGTGATTACTATATGTTCATTTGATAAATATCTCTCTATCCAAATAAAGATGAACTTTTAAGTAAAATGATAAATCTTCAAGCAAAAAAAAATATTTTTCAACAAAAAAATTCATCTTTAACCAAATAGTTGAATTTCCAATGAAGAAGATTATATTTTAACAAAAAAAGATTTTTCAAGCAAATAGTTCCATTTACAACCAAAGAGATAATTTTTCAATAAAAATTATGAATCTTAAAAGGAAAAAATGAATAATCAACAAATGAGTTCAATTTTCAAGCAAAAATAATATAGGTAAATTTTCAGTTAAAAAATTAATGTTTAGACAAAAAAATGAAATGCATTTTCTACGTAAATCACGAATCTTGAACCAAACAAAATAAATTGTTAACAAAAGATTTCGTTCAGTAATAAAATAGTTTCATTTTTACAAAAAAAGTTTTTTTCATTTAGATTAAAATTAATAAAATAACTTTAAATAGTTTCCAACCAAGAAGAATAATTTTCTACAAAAAGACGATTTATGAACAAAATAAAAAAAATACCAAAGAGATAAATCTTCAACTACGAATTTTCAACAAAAAATAGTTGGGTTTTTAGCAAAAGCCAACAGAACAAATTTCTACGAAAAGAAATGAATTTTTAAACCAAAAAGTAAACTTCAAAAAAAGAGTCTATTTTGTAACCAAGAAGGATTTTTCGTTCAAGGAAAAGTGCCACCGAATTCTTGAATTTTTACACTAAAAAGTCGAGTTTCCTATAAAACAGTGGAATTTTGAACTCGAAAATATAACAAAATATAACAAAAATAATTTTCAATTAAAAAAATTAAAGAAAAGAAAAATAATATTCTCAATAAAATTCTTAAATTTTGAACAAAAAAAAAAGGTTTTTTAAACCAGAATGACAATTCCTTTAAAAAAATTCATTTTTAACAAAATAGTTCAATTTTCAAGTAGCAGTTTAATTTCCAGGCAAGTACGCGAATTTAAAAACCCATTGTTTAATTTTCAAGTGAGAAAGATAAATTTTCATCCGAACATGGTATACTTTCAATTTCAAAAATTCATCAAAGTAGTTAAATTTTGAGAAAAGGTGCTTTAAATAAAATAATGAATCAATAACCGAAAAAATCAGTTAAAAAAAATTATTCTACTTTCAACTAATTGCCTTAAATTTTAACCAAAAGCATGAATTGTCAACAAAAAAAGATGATAATTTTAAATAAAAAAGTTTAATTCATGCAAAGAAATGAATAGTCAGGAAAATTCAAGAGTAAATACAAAATTAAATGATTAATCTTTAAGTAAATATTTTGATAATTTAATTAAAAATAAAATGCACTTGAATTCTATCCAGAAACACAAATTTTCAACAAAATAGAATCAAATCTAGATTTAAAGTCGCTTTTGTGGGTGACGGTGACCAAAAATCCAAAGACTCGGAACTCTTCTGTCTCTATCTGTTTCGTCACGCCTGAATGAACACCGTCCATCTCCCGCAGCTACGCTCACCCGTCTTCGCTACGCAGTGTAAGTTCTCGGAAACACTAAATCCAGAATCACTCAATCCATATTCGACTGTAATTAAATGCTCAATCAAAACAGATTAATTTTCAATAAAAAATCAAAACGACGAATTTTTATTGAAAACTATGAATCTACAACTGGAATAAATCGATTTCCAGTTAAAGAAAATTATTCTTAATCAAAAAGAAAATAGAATTTCAACTTTTTTTTTATCTGATCGGTACATTTTAATGAATCATTTTCTGATTAAAAAAAATCGAAATCTGATTGAATGTAATTTTGACCAATTTCGGGATCAATTTAATCAACTGAAATTGACTATAATTGTAATCTGTAATAAAATAAAATTTTCTCAATGATTCTTTTTCTGGTCAGATTCTGGTCAGTTGACTCTGGTGTCCAAGTTCCTTCCATCTCTTTCTCAGTAGCCACATTTATTTTACATTTCTACCTTTTGTAGACCTTTCACAATATTTGGGTGTAGTTTGGCATATCCTGTGAGATCGCGGTACGGCGGCCTCAGTTCGGTGATGGATGGTCCTCCTCGTCCTTCTCGGCTCACTCCCTCTCTCTTTCTCTCGCTCTCTCTTTTTTTTCTATAGATAGGGAGACTGCCGACTCCAGGGCCGCCACAAGCAGACTCCTCTTCCAAAGAAAAGTCAATCATGTTCCCCAACGCGTGTATAACATTCTCGAAGAATGCGTCCTAGACAGGACCCCAAATCTATTTAAGTAATCATACTACGCAAGAAGCACATTCTTCAACATTTCAGAGTTCCCCCTACTTTTTAAGACGAAAATCCCCGAGTAAAGACGCTCCTGTCCTTCTATATCACAGTGGACATAGTGGACATAGTGGACATAGTGCAAACAAAATCAGGCACGTCCCTCTTCTTCACTTTCACGTTCCTAAGACGCTCAAGTTCCTCGTAAATACTTTCTTTTTTCTTTAAATTTTTTTTTAGATTCCCTCACTTTCCCTGACTTTTCCGTAACCAATGTTTTATTTTGAGTGACCGTTTTAACTTTTCTTTTCTAGGTTTAAAAATAACAATACTTTTCATTGCTGAACACGAATCTAGCTTCCGTTTGTTGCAATCAAGTCTAGTTTGATAGATATTTGCAATTAAAACTTTTAATAAATAATTGTTTAACTATTTTTTCAAAGAGCGAAAAAATTTTTTCTGACTTTGCCGAAGGTCATGTCGAAGTGTTTTTAACGTAGTTATTCTTTTCGGGATTTCAAGCAGTTCTAAAACATTAGACGATCAATCACATTGTTACTTGTTTATGAATTTCAGACAGTTCTAAAATATAAGAGGATCACTCACATCTTCCTTTGTTTTTGAATTTCATGCAGTATTAAAACATAAGACGATCAATCACATTGTTACTTGCTTATGATTTTTACACAGTTCTAAAATTTAAGACGATCACTCACATTTCATTCGTATCTGAATTTCATACAGTTGTCAAACATAAGACGATCAATCACATTCTTACTTGTTTATAAATTGCATAGATTTCTAAAATATAAGATGAACACTTACATTGTTTTTGTTTCTGAATGATATGCAGTTCTGAAATATAAGACGATCACTCACATTTCGTTTGTTTCTGAAATCTATACAGTTCTAAAACATAAAGCGATCAATTACATTCTTACTTATTTATGAATTTCATACGGTTCTAAAACATAAGCCGATGAATCACATAGTCATTTGTTTATAAAATTCGTGCAGTTTAAAACATTAGACGATGACTCACATTTCATTTGTTTCCATATTAAATTCATAAAAAAGTCATAATCTGATTGGTTGTCTTATGTTTCACATCTGTATAAAATTTAGAAACGAATGAAATGTGAGTGATCGTCTTATGCTTGAGCAAAAAAATTAGATAGAAATTTAATATTTTTTACTAAAGCCTTATCATTTTTTTCAAAAATTAGTCCGTTTTGTTTCAAGATTCAATTTTTTCCCTTACAAACTAAACTTTTTGAATGAATTTACCTACTTTTGATAAAAAATTAAACTCTTTTTTATTGAAATATCAATTATTCCATTTTTCATTGACAGTTCCGGTATTTTCTTGAAAATTAAACTATAATTTATTTGAAAGTGAAACTAATTTTTTAAAAATCTATATTTTTGTTTAAGGATTTGTCATTTTCCTTGAAAACCTTTTTTTTTGTGTTAAAAATTCAAATATTTTAATGGAAATTATTATTGTTTTTTAATCAATTTTATTAAATTTAACTATTTAGGGTTTGGTTGCAAACTTTTCTTCAGCTGAAGATTCAACTATTAGGGTAAAAACTTTCTATATCTTGTTAAAAAATGATCTTTTTTGGTAGAAAATTAATCTTTATGCTTGAAAAATTATCTTTTTGCTCGAAAATTTATTTATGTGGTAGGAAATAAGTTTCTTTGTTAAAAAATTAATTTTTTAAACTGAAAATTCAACTATTTTATTTCTTGTCAAAAACTCATCTTTTTATAGAAATTTAATTAACTTTCTTTAAAAAAATGTATGAGTTTGACTGGAGATTTAAATATTTTGTTAAAAATGTATTTTATTTTTTTTCAAAATCAATTTTTTTTACTAAAAATTTATCTATTATCTTGTTGAAAATTCGCCTTTTTGGTAGAATAGTAATCTCATTCGTTAAAACTTCATCTTTTTGCTTTGAAAAAATTTTTTTTTAATAACTTTTTTTGTTGAACATCTATTTATCTTTGCTTAAAATTGAAATATTTTGTTTAAAATTTATTTTCATTGGTTGAAAGTTAATTGTCTCATTGAAAATCTAACTATTTTATTTATTGTTGAAAATTCATATTTTTGGTGATTTTTTAGTTCAAAATTATATTTTAAAATGAAAATGTTTATTGAAAATTAATCTTTTTGGGCTGAATAAAACTCAACTGTTTTGCAAGAAAATTGTCTTTAAGGCTAGAAAATTCAACATTTTTGGTGATATTTTTTATCTTTACCGAACAAAAAATTATTCTTAGTTGAATATTCAACTCTTTTGTTGTAAATTTATCTTTTTTTCATTAAAATAAGTTGTATTTCAAGATTCAACTAACTTATTAAAAACCTAATTAATTTGTTAAAAATACTTTTCCTCTTGATTGAAAATGAATTCTCTTGAGTGCAAATTTAATTCTTTCATTTTTAATTCAAAGTTTATAATTTTCTGTTAGAAATTCAACTATTTCCTTGAAAATTCATATATTTGTCTCATGTTTTACGTAATTTGTAAATTACAATTTTATCAAAAAAAACTTTTTTGCCTAAAAGAAAATTTTAGAACTGTCAGGGAAATCAAAACTTGGTCAGGGAAAGTCAGGAAATTCCGAAACTGGGATTTTTAGTTTTATGATAATTATTAACTTTATATTATTATTTAGATTATTTATATGTACTTCGAGTTTCAGAAAAACTTGGAGTTACATTTTCAACCAAAAAAATGAATGTTTAATCAAAAAGATAAATTTTCAACAAAATAGTTAAATTTTTAACCAAAAAAATGAATTTTTAACTAAAATGAAGCATCCTTATAAAAAAATGAATTTTCAACCAAGAAGAATAATTTTCCTACGAAAAAGAGATAAACTTTCAACAAAATAAATGATTTTTCCATTTTAAATGGTAAATTTTGAAGCCAAAAACATGAAATTTCTACCAAGAAGATTAATATTATACAAGGAATCTATATTAGCATTAGAGAATAATAGAAATCCTTAACGTCTTTTTCAGGCTAGATGGAGGTATTAATTTAAAAATTTTGTTATTAAATTATTCTGAAAAAGATCTTCTCGTTTTGCTCCGCTGGGAATCGAACCACAGAACTTCGGATTGTCTGTCGGGTGCTTTTCAGGTAAGCTAAAAGAAATTCCTTGCAAAATTTGACTTTTAACACCTGGAAAAATAATGCGTGTATTTCTGAAAAAGGATCCTTTTCTCGATCTGTGGTTCGATTCCCAGTGGGGCGAAAGGAGAAAAATATTTTTAGAAAAAATGTAATTTCATTAATATTCTATCACAAAAGACAAATTTTCAACAATATAGTTCGATTTTTAACAAAAGTACTAAATTTTCAACTAAAGGAAGATACATTTTCAATCAAAAATTAAATCTAATTTTTAGTTAAAAAATTGATTTTTAACCAATTAAAAACGAATTTTCAAAAAAAAGGTAAATTTTAAACCAAAAAAATGGTTTTAAATTAAAATGATGAATTATTATAAAATGTCATAAAATGTAATTGTCTACAAAAAGAGATGAATTTTTAACAAAATACATGAATTTTCAAATAAAAAATATATAAGCTTTAACCAAAAAAAGTATAGTTATATTTACGGTTTATGAAATTAATTGTTGACAAAAAAAAAGATTTCTCAACAAAATAAAAGATAAATTTTCAACCAAAAATGGAATAGTTAAATGTTTAATTCAAAATTAAATTTTAGCCAATTAAAAATTAACTTTTTAGAAAATAGTTAAATTTTTAACAATAAAAAAATGTTTTTAATTAAAATGATAAACCAGCAACAAATAAAAAAATTAATTTTTTGAAAGACAGTTCCGCTTTTAACTAAGGAATGGAATTATCAACAAAATACAAGAATTTTTCAATAAAAAGAATTGTTTGTCAACAAAAAATGCTAATGAAATTAATTTTCAAAACAAAAATAATAATTTTCAAAAAATAGTTCAATTTTTAACCCAAGAAATTATTTTTTAACAAAATATATTGATTTTCAACACAAAACATAAATTTTCAACCAAAAAAAGGTTTTTAAAGAATTTTCTACAAAACAGTTGAATTTTCAAACCAAAATTTGAGTTTTCAATAAAAACTTAATACTCGAGGAAATAGTTGATATTTTAATCCAAATATACGAATTTTAAACAAAATAGCTTGATTTTAATACAAGATGTTTGATTATTTTGTTATTAACAAAATTTTTAACAACATAATAAAATAGTATTGTTACTCCCCAAGTTAATAAATGACCAAACTAACTTTTTCGAGGTAAACATTTTTATTTAAATAATAGAGTAAAATTAAGCAATGGAAAAATAGAACAGTCTATACAATAAAAATCGTGACTTTTCGTTTTTGGTCATGAAAAATTAGGCCATAAAATAAAAAAACAGAAAATCAGTAATCGATAAAAAAAATCAGGACATGCCCTGATAAATCAGAACGTCTAATCAGTTGTTCACCCTACGAAAACTACAAAAAAAATTACTCAACGATTAAATTAGAAATTCAATAAAATGTAGCTTGCATTGCGAGATTGGGTGAAGGTTGCAACTGCTCGCAAGTTACATGCGGGAATGTGGATGAGTGAACTAACCGGAATTGGAACTGGGTTCGTTGATAGACGGAAAGAAATTGGAGATGAAGAGAAAATAATGGTCGGGTTGGATCGATCCATCCATTGCATCGAGCGGCGCCTTGGGTGCCCCTGCGTGGTCCATCCCTGGTCCCGGAGGCCCCTAACAAGTTCGTGCAGGTATATAAATTCTGGTGCTATTATTGGGGTTTGTGCTTTCGCACAGGGACCTTTGGGCCCCACGGCGGCCCCTTTGAACGACTCCTTTCTCCTCTCTCTCTCCCTCCCTCTCTCTCGAGCGCTCGGGTCCCTCTCACTCCGCCGCCCGACAGTTTTGCCTTCTACTTCTCATTGCCCCCCGCACCCCGCCTGACTCCTGTCTTGTTTGTTTTCCCTCGCATCTTCCGTTTGCTAAACGCACCTTAAATTACGTGGCCAATGATAAATATTTGCCCTGTCCATTACGCGGCCGGCCCGGCGTAGGACCCTTCCTTCGTCTTCGTTTGGTTCAGACGCCTGCGTGCGGCGCGGTTCCTGGATCGGTGGCGAGTTCCGCCTTTCTTCGTCTCCTCTAGGGTTCAGATCGCGTTACCTTGAAAAAGGTCCAGTCGCCCAATTCAGAAACGGTTGTGTTGGTGCTAATCGCGCTCTCAGCCGCATATCATCGCCGGCCGGCCGGTCGTAAGGATCCTCTCACTTCTCAGAGGAGAGGATCTTCTTGTTATAGGGAGAATTTCTCACCGGAGAGATGAGAGGAGTGACTAAGGACTAGGGCGTCTCTAATAATGAAAAAAAATTAGGGCCCTCCTATCACAAAAACCTTTCATTTTGTTCAAACCCGATTGTGTTATATTCTTCCCATTCGGGGCACTTGAGAGGTGATTCTAGAATCTAGAATAAGGCAAACGGTCGCAACGTTTTGGTGATTCATTACTTTCCACTGTTCATTAAACACTTGAGCTAACGGAACGGCGGAACACAAGCCAATAAATTCTGCAACATTGCGACGCCGACAATTGGTAATGGCGTGGCAGCAGTCCGTTTGTGATGTGGGGGAAACAACTCTGGTAATCCACTGACCGCTCGGTTATCCGCCCTGGTAATCCGGCGTAATTCAAGTCGTTGGAGTAATCCCAGTATTTCGAAGTAATTTCCTTATCCAGAATAATACACTTGGAGCACGGTGTAATCCAAGTATTCCGCAGTAATCCACTTGAAATCCAGCGTAATTCAGAGTAATCCCAGGAATCCGAAATAATGCACTTCTTAACTGACCAATCCACTTGTAATTCCGACTAATCCACTTGTTTACGGAATAATTCACTTGTAATTCGGAGTCAGTCGTATTCCGGGTTAATCTATTTATCATTCAGAGCAATCCCCTTGTAATCCAAAGAAATTTAAGTAACCCGGAGTTAATCCCAGTATTCCGTCGTAATCCACTTGAAATCCAACGTAATTCGGAGTAATCCACTTGTTAACGCAGCAATCCATTTGTAATTCGATATAATAAACTTGTTAACGGATTATTTCACTTGTAATTCGGAGTAATCCACTCGTTAAAAAATTAATCCACTGTAATTCGGAGTAATCCTAGTATTATAGGGTATTGCAATTGTTCGGATTAATCCCAAGCAGTTTAAACAATTCAGAGTAATCTTAGTATTTCGGGGTAATCCATTTGCCTGTTTGATTCGCTTGTAATCCAGAGCAATTCTCGTGTAATCAGCAGTGATTTACTTGTAATTCAGACAATTTGGAGTAATTCAGGTAATCCTAGTAACATATTCGTTATCTTGTGATCCAGAGAAATTTAAATAATTTTGGTTAAGTGTAGTATTTTCGAGAAATCCACTTTTTATTCAGAGTAATTGAAGTCATTAGGTAATACGGAGTAACCTCCGTGTCACGCAGTAATCAATTTGAAATCCAGTTTAATCCATGGTAATTTAATTGTGATCCAGAGCAATTCAAATAATTCTGGATAATTGTAGTATTTCCGAGAAATCCATTTTTTATCCAGAGTAATTCTAGTAATTAGGTAATATGAAGTAATCCACGTAATACGCAGTAATCCACTTGAAATCCACCGTAATTCAAGAAATTCTGAATATTCCCAGTACTTTGGAGTAAATCATGTGTAAATCGGAGTAATCCACTTGTAATTTCGAGTAATCCACTTGTAAACCGGAGTAATTCAAGTAAATGAGAGCAATCCCATTGTTCCGGGGTAATCAATTTGTCATCCAGAGTACTTCCCTTGTAATACAGAGAAATTCAATTAATTCAGAGTAATCTAAGCATTGCGCAATAATCCTCTTTTAATCCACCGTAATTCAAGTAATTTGAATTAATCAAAGTATTCCACAGAAATCCCCCTTTTCTAATCCGTAGTAATTCGAGTAATTTCGCAGTGATCCCAGTATTCACCAATAATCCTCTTGTAATCTAGAGTAATTTAAGTAATTGGGAGCAATACCCTTTTCAGCTGGATTAGTCCACTTTTAAGTCCGAGTAACTTTTAAGTCCCCTCGTGATACGAAGTAAACTACTCTCAATCCAGTTCGAATTCCGAGTAATCCACTTTAATTTCAAACAATTTGACGTAATTCAGTCAATCTAAATAATCTACTTGTAATTTAGAAAATCCCATTGTAATCCAGCGTAATACACTTATGATCCAGAGTGATTCAAGTAATTCAGAGTTATTTTAGTATTCCGGGGTAATCCAGTTGTCATTCAGAGTAATCCTATTGTTATCCGAGAAAATTCAAGTAACACTGAATAATCACAGTATTCCGCAGTAATCCACTCGTAATTCAGCCTTATCCAACCAATTCGGAGTAATCCTAGTATTCTAGAGTAATCCACTAATAATTTGCAGTGTTCCACTTATAATTTATTTAATTGGAGATCATCCTTGTATTACGGGGTAATCCATATCTAATTAAGACTACACCTGTTCTAATCCGATGAAATTTAAATAACACGGAGTAATCCTAGTATTCCGCAATAATCGACTTGATATCCAGCGTAACTTGAACAATTCGGAGTAATCCCAAAACTCCGCAGTAATCCACTTGTTAAAGGATTAGTTCTATTGTAATTTGGAGTAATCCACATTTTAAAGGATTATAATCCGGAGTAATTCGCTTGTAATCCGCGCTTATCCGCTTGTAAAGCAGACAATTTGGCGTGATTCGATTAATCCAAATAATATACTTGTAATCCAACATAATTCGTTTTAATTTACTTGTGATCCAGACTAATCCGTAGTAATTCACTTTTGATCCAGAGTAATTCTGAGTAATTCTAGTATTTTGGAGTAATACACTTGTTATCCAAAGTGATTAAGGTAATTCGGAGTAATCTCAGTACTCCTTCTTTTAATCCAGAGTAATCCCATTGTTTTCCGGGATAATTTAAGTAATTCCGAGTAATCACAATATTCTGCATTAATCCACTTGTAATCTAGAGTAATTCATGTGATTTAGAGTAAGCCACCTGTAATCGAAATAATCGATTTGAAATTCAAGTCATTCGGAACTGTCCTATAGTATTCTGGGGTATTGAAATTGTCATCTGGAGTAATCTGAGAAAATTCAGGTATTTCTAATTTCATTGTGTAATTTCATTGTGAAGGCGAAGCAACTCCAGTCATTCGGAGTTATCCCAATATTCGGAAGTTCAATTGTAATCCAGAGTAATTCAAGTTAATTAGAACACACGACTTGTAAGCCGGTGTAATTCACTTATAATATGTCTTCCTAATGAAGAGTAATTCATATGCAATCAGCCGTCATCCAGAGTAATCTACATGTTCTTCAAATACTTCAGAGTATTTCAGGTACTCCAAATAATTCACTTGCAATATAGAGTAATCCACCTTACAACCAGAGTAATAAACTTTTAATCCGGACAATTCAAAGTAATTTAGTTCACCCAAGTAATCCACTTTTCATCCGCATCTAGTCTGGTGGAATACATTTGTAATCCGGCGTAATCCTCAGTAATCAACTAGTAATTCAAATAACTCGGAGTAATTGAAGTAATCCAAGTAATCTACTTGCCATCTAGACTCTAGAGTAATCCAGCTAATTTGGAGTAATTTATGTAGGCTATCCAAACAGTTTTTAAGTATTTCGTTAAATTTTTTAAAAATTAATTTTCTCAATTAAAAAATTATTTAATGCATTTTTGGTTCAATTTTGATGTTTTATTTTATTTGAAAATTCATGTATTTTGTGAAAAATTCGTCTTGTTCGGTAAAAAAGAGATTCTTTTTTGAAAATTAAATATTTTAGTAAAAAAACATTTTTGGTAAAAAAATAATCAGCTTTATGTCAAATTCAACAATTTTTTTAACGAAGTTTTTAATTCAAGACTTCCATTTTTCGTTAAAAATTCGCTTTTTCGGGTTGCGAAAATTTAACTATTTTGGCATAGAAAATTCATTTTTTGGTTACAAATTTAATTATATGGTTGACAATTCGATTTTTTATTGGATAAAAAATTAACTTTTTAAACTGAAAGTTGAACTATTTCATTTAATATTGAAAATGTATTTATTATCATTGAAAATTGAACTATTTGGGTGCAACACTTTGCGAAGAATTTCTGTTAAAATTTCGTTTTATCTGGTACAAAATTCATTTTTTAGATTTTAAATTTTAGTATTCTATTTTTTGTTAAAAATGGATTCTTTTTCCCTCAAAATTCAACTGTTTGGATGAAACTTCGTGATTTTTTTATATTTTGAATTTTTCGAAAAAAGTAACCTTCTTGGCTAAGAATTCAACTATTTTTGAAAATTAAGGAATATTAAAAAAAACTATCCTTTATGGCCAAAAAGCCTACTGTTTTGTTGAAAATTCGTCTTTTTTTGGTTGAAAATGTATTTTTCAACTAAAAATCCAACTTCTTTTAACATTCATCATTTTAGTCAAAAATTTATCTCGTTTGTAGAAATTTCAACTAGTTTCTTCAAAAATTCGTCCTTTTTTTTTGGTTGCAACTAAACTTTTTGACTGAAAATTGAACTGTTCCATTTTTGGTGGAAAATTAATCTTTTTTAGATTAAAATTTCCTAAATCCATCAAAAACTCATTGAAGATTTTAACAATTAAATTAGCCAGATCCTGAATTAAATAAAGATTGAAAAATTCGCAAATCTCAGGAAAGAATCTAATTTTTGTAAAGCTCAGGTAACTTATATATTTTTTCAAAGCTATTCGAACTATATCCAAAATTTTTTTCGAGCATGTCGAACTTAATATTAAAAAAAAGAACTTTTAGCCATTAGAAGGGTCCGACCCTGCATTAATTTTGTCCTTAAAAAAATGAAAATATCGCAATCTTACAATATTTTTGGAAATTCACTATATTACGTAGTATAGGGAAAAAATTAATATTAGCGATTTTTGCAAAACTGAGAATTACAATATTTTTAAATTTATATTTTCACTCCGCGGAACCGCAGTAAATTGTTCAAATTATTTTAAATTTTACACGGATCAATCTGTTTAGCAATCACCCCGGGTGAAGAGTTTCACAAAGTCATCAGTATTACCTACTAAGGAATAATGTTTAATTTAATTAAGAAAGTAGTTTGATTTATTATACTTTTCAGTCAACTACGTGACTAAGTTAAATATTTCGCACGAATTTTTTAGTCTTTTATTTTCTGATTTGAAATAAAACAGGCAGTTTTCAAACATCACCATTAAAAGTGGCAAGAAATCTATTTTTTACTCATAAACTAATTTAATGGCCAGAGTTGATGGACTCACTACAAGACTCAGAAACAAAGCTCTTCATTTATTCATGCTATTTCCAAATGAGATCATTCTTAGGAATTTTTTAGCAATTTCTTTTTATGTTTTCTAATTCCATTTTATCATTTTTACTCACTTGGACTGAATGGAACTATCATAGCTTCTACTGTGAGACATATTAATTTTTTATAGAAGGCTTGTAGCCTTGTATATCGTTCAAAACGGTTAATTTAAAACTAGAAACGATCCTTCTGTTCCGCCTAGTTAATCTTAAAACTCGAAAGAATGAAAGAAAGAGTCCATAAACTACTCCTCAGACCTCAAATGAATTTATGGTCCGTTTGAATATTACATAAAAGCTTTTAGGCGAGGAGGGTGATAAGGAGTGTCAAAAATCTCACATTTGGATTAGAGACCGTCCATAAACTCTTTTCCGCTTTTTTTAAAGAATTGCTATTATTTTCCCAGTTTTCAAGAAAACTCCCGCTTTCTGTTTTTTCGCTAAAATTTATTCTGAATCAATAGAATCCAGTCTACCATTATATTTTTATTTCAGAATTCATCTTGTTTCGTTATAAATTCTACTATTTCGTTGCAAATTTAACTATTTCGTTGGAAATTCAACTACTTGACTGAAATTTGAACTAATTTGTTCAAAAAGAGTTTTTTTTTGTTTTAAGATTTATTTCTTTGATTGAAATGTAAACGGTTTTATTGAAAATTCGTGTCGACGGTTTAGAAACTATTTTATTGAACATTTTCTTATTTTGGTTAACTTTAATTGTTTTTCATTTCAAATTTGTTTTGTTTTAAATAATAACTATTTTATTGTTCATTGAGAATTCTTTTTTTTAACTAATCTATTACTTCATCTGTGTTGAACATTCAACAATTTTGTTAAAAATTATTCATTTTTTTTGTTAAAGATTCTTAATGTTAGTTAAAAATTCATCTTTTTTTTGAAAATGTAATTATTTTGTTGAAAATTTGTTTCATTTTTGGTTGAAAATTAATTTTGTGACTGAAAACTCAGCTACTCCTTTTTTAGTTGAAAATGTATCGTTTTTAGTTTGAAATTCAACTATTTGGCGAAAATGAATCTTTTTTGGTTAAAAATTCACATCCTTGGTTGGAACTTCATGTATTTTGTTGATATTTCACCTTTTCTTGAAAATTCATTTTTTTAAGATTCAAAAATTGAATAAAAAATTCACGTTTGAGTTGAAAATTTAACTATTTGGTCCTGAATTAATTTTGTTATAAAATTTTGTTATAATATAATTAATATTGTTATAATTAAATTGTTATAATTCTCTTCTTTTGGAAACCCGTTTCTTTTTTGCTCAAAATTATTATTTTTTAAAATCTGAAAATGTGCTCATCCATTTTTAGTTTTAAATTGATCATTTTAGTTAAAAATTCAACTATTTTGTCGTAAATTAACTTTTCTGTTCAAAATTCATATGTCAAACAATTTGGTTAAATATTTAACTATTTCAGTGAAAATTTAACTATTCTGTTGAAAATTCGTTTGTTTTGGTTAAAAATTAATTTTTCATCCGAAAGTATTCGCTACATTTGAGTTGAAAATTTATTATTTATAAGTCGAAAATTCAGCTATTTGGTGGGAAATTTCCGTATTTTTCTCAAAATTATTCTATTGGGGTAAAAAATTAATCCTGTTTGTCTAAAATTCATTTTCTTTAAATTCAACTGGTTGATAATTATTTTATTTTCGTTGAAAAGTATATTTTTAACTACAAATTGACCT
>NC_046659.1:149843843-149851020 GCF_010883055.1 Belonocnema kinseyi | reverse complement strand
TTCAACTATTTAGTTGAAATTTAATGTATTTTTTCGAAAATTCGTATTTTTTCGTTAGGAATTATTTTTTTCATTGAAAAACCAACTATTTGGTTTAAAGTTCAACTATACCTTTTGAAAACTGTTTTGTAGCAAATCTGTATTTTTGGCTTAAAAATTAAAAAGTTTAGTAGAAAATTAAACTATTTGATCAAAAATTATAGTATTTATTTTAAAATTTAACTATTCAACTGGAAATTTGTTTCTTTTGATTAATTTTTTTTCATCTTCAAATGTATCTACTCCATTTTTAGTTAAAAATGTATTATTTATAAGTTGAGAATTCAACTATTCATTTGTTTATTGACTGTTTTGTTTAAAATTTATATTTTTAGTGAAAAGTTAAACTACTTGGTTAAAAATTCATTAATTTATGAAATTCACGTATTTCGTTGAAAATTAATCTATTGAGGTAAAAAATAATCTTATTTGTCTAAAATTCATCATTTTCGTTTAGGCTTCAAATATTTGGTTGAAAATTTGTAAAGCTGAATTCAACTGGTTGAAAATTCATTTTTTTTTTGAAGATTCGTTTTTTTCTGTGTTGAAAACAAGTTTCTTAAACTGAAAACTAAACATTTAATTTGAAAAAGATTTTTAGTTGAAAACTAAAATATTTGGTTGGATGATCAAGTATTGTGTTGAAATATCGTCGTTTGGTAAAAAATTATTCTTCTATATTGCAACTGAATTTTTTAGGTTGAAAATTCAGCTAATTTGTAGAAAGATTAATTAATTTGTTTAAAATTCAAAATTACCTTTGCCTCCCTAATTTAGAGTGTCACGTAATATGTAGATTAGGATGGTAAAAAAAATGTATTGAAAATTTTTTTCATTCTGGAGCGCAAGGAACCCCCCCCCCCCCCACCCGCTTCATTTCCATTTCTGGGCAAAAAAAACTGTACATCTTTTTCAAAATAAAAATATTAACACGCGCCACTGGGCAATTCAAAGTCCCATTTAATTATCATGGGAAATTTTTGGATTTTTGAAAAATTGAACGTATTATTGTCAATTTTCAGCAATTTGTACCACTTTTTTAAACACAAACAATTACTAATGGATAATAATGGAATTGAATTGTTTGGAGAAAAAGTGATTATTTGTATTAAAAAAGATAGCAGAAAATGCTAAAAATGAACGATAATGCTTACAAATGTATTTTTTTTATTATTTGTGGGTCATATTTAAGGCTCTGTGTGTATGAGGATGAGGGGGGAGGGGTAAGAATAAGTCAAAAATCAAAGTAATGAAACTCTGAATTATGAGTTCAAATTTTCGAAAATCTAAACCTTAGGTACCTTAGGAAGAGGGTATTTCAAAAGTGTTTTCTCAAAAAAAAATTATTCAAATTTTTAACTTTAAAAATAATCGCGGTGACTTGCTCGTCAACCAGAGAACAATAGAGGGTTGGTTTTGGACTTGAATTGTTAGGAAGATTTGATTTGGGTCGGATGGAATTCCATACCGACAAAATTGTCCCTTTCAAATGTTTTTGATTCCGTGTGATCACATACACAAGTTTTTTGTGATTTGATAGGTTGGGGGGGGGGGTGTAAATATGCGGTTCAACGGAGTTACATGACCCTGGATTATATCGGATTACCCTGAATTACAACACAAATTTTATCAAAAAAATGTTATCAAAAGAATTTCAAAACTTCGAGTTAGATAAAATTATGGCGGATTACTCTCCCTAAACTAGACTCACCGAATTTTCAACAAACAAGGATTATTCTTTACAAAATACTTAAATTTTTAACCAAATAAATGAATTTTTAGTTAATTTAATTAAAAACCATTTTTTTTAACCAAATGGTTGAATTTTCAATCAAGAAGATTAATTTTCTACCGAAAAATACGATTTTTCAAGAAAATACATCAGTTTTGAACGATGTAATTGGATTTTCAACTAAAACACATAAATTTGTAACCGAAAAGTTGAATTTTCCACTAGACAATATCTATTTTACACAAAAAATTTTAAGTTAAATCATTCAATACAAAAATAAAATTTTCAAGTTAAAAAGCGAATTTTCAAGAAGCTCGTTAAATTAAAAAAAAAATACGTGAATTTGTAACTAAAATGATGGGCCTTCAACTAAAAATCAATTTTCAACCAAAAAACAATGATTTTTTAATAATATAGTTACCTTTTTAACGAAAGAGGTGAATTTTCAACTAAAATAAAAAATTTTCAACCAAAAAAAATTTTAACAAAAATGTTAAATTTTCTACAAAGTACATTATTATTTAAGTGAATACACATATTTCAAAATTCAACTAAAAACATTAAATTTTTAAGAAAAAAATCACTATTTTTAAACAATATAATAAAATTTTTAACCAAAGAGATGCAAGACATTTTAATAACAATGTTAAATTTTCCAGAAAGTAGATTTTTTTCGAATAGTTTAGTATTAATAAAGTATTAATAAAATAAAAGAATTAGTTTAATTTTCAACTAAAAAATACTAATTTTCTACCAATAACGGAATAGTTCAATTTTCGGTTAAAAAAATTAATTTTTAACCAAAAAAACTAATTTTCCATCATTTTCAAAAAACTACTTGAATTTTCAATTAAAATTATGAATCTTCAACTAAAATTGAATTACCAAGAAAAAAACAATTGTTTTTAAACAACATAGTAAAATTTGTATCCAAAGAGATGCATTTTCATCTGCAATTAAGAATCTTTTACCAAAAAATGACATTTTAACAAAAATGTTGAATTTTCCAGAAAGTAGATTTTTTTCAAATAGTTCAGTATTATTAAAATAATAATAAAGTAAAAGAATTAGTTGAATTTTCAACTAAAAAATACTAATTTTCCACCAATAACGGAATAGTTCAATTTTCGGTTAAAAAAATTAATTTTCAACCAAAAAAATAATAATTTTTCATCATTTTCAAAAAAACTACTTGAATTTTCAATTGAAATTATGAATCTTTAACTTAAAATAAATTATTAAGAAAAAAACCACTATTCTTAAACAATAAAGTAAAATTTTTATCCAAAGAGATGCATTTTCATCTGCAATCAAGAATCTTTTACTACAAAATGACGTTTTAACAAAAATGTTAAATTTTCTAGAAAGCTTTTTTTTTCAAATATTTCAGTATTAATAAAATATATTCATAAAATATTAATCAAATATAAGAATTAGTTGAATTTTCAACTAAAAAATACTAATTTTTCACCAATAACGAAATAATTCAATTTTCAATTAAAAAATTCATTTTCAACTAAAAACTACGATTTTTCAAAAATATAGCGAATTTTAATTAAAGAGATGAATTTTTAGTTGAAAAATTAATTTTCATCTAAAGAGATGAATTTTCCACTAAAATGAAGAATAATCAACCAAGAAATGACATTTGAAACAAAATCTTCCATTTTCCATAGATTATTTTTTAACCAAATATGGAATAATTAATATTTTTTTTAAGAAGATTAATTTCCTTCGAAAAAAAGGAGTTTTTAACAAAATACATTAGTTTTCAACGAAGCAGTTAAGTTTTTAATGAAAAAAGATTAATTTTCAACCAAAAATGATATGGTTGAATTTTATTTGATTAAGTAATTTTCAATAAAAAAATGAATTTTTAACAAACTAGTTATATTTTCAACAAAATACATCACTTTTAAAATAAATGATGAATCTTCGACTGAAAAGTTTCAATTTTCAGTTAAGAATTTAATTTTCAAGCATAAAACAACGATTTTTTAACAATATAGTTAGATTTTCAACTAATGAGATGAATTTTCAGCTACAATGAAGAATCTTGAAGCAAAAAATGACCTTTAAAAAAATGGTGACCTTTCTACCAAGAATATTATTTTTCAACCAAATAGTCAAATTTTTAACTAAAAAATACAAATTTTCCACCAAAAATTGTATAGATTAATTTTCAGTAAAAAAATTAATTTTTAGTAAAAAAAATTAGCTAATGTTCAACAAACTATTTAAATTTTCCAAAAACGTGATAAATTATCAACTAAAATTATGAAGAGTCAACTGAAATGATAAATATGTAACTGTAATAGTAAAATTTTTTAATTAAAAAATACATTTTCAACCAAAAAGTGACGATTTTTCAACAAAGTGGGCAAATTTGTAACTAAAAAGCCAAAATCATGAATCTTCAACACACCAGTTGATTTTTCAAATAAAAGGAATCATTTTCAACAAAATTATTTAATTTTTTAATTTTAAGGTTTTTAATTTTCCAGCAAATATTTACATTTTTTTACTAATTAATATAAATTAACAATCACAAATGGAATAGTTAAAATTTCAGTTATAAGATTTAAAAAAAAAAAATAATTTAAAGAAAAAAGATTAAGCTTCAAGCAAGAAGTTCAACTTTTTACCAACAAATACGAGTTTTTTTTACAAAAGGCATGCATTTTCAAGTTTTAAACAATCTAATTAAATTTTCAAACCAACCCAAAAAGATGAATTTTCAACAGAAAATTTGAATTTTTAACAACAAAAAAACAACTGAATTTTAAAGAAAATAGTTACATTTTTAACCAAACCATTTTTTTCAACTGATTTTTTTACAAATTAAAGAAAGAATTTTCAAGACTTCCAGTCAAATTTTTAACAAAAAAAAATGCATTTTTTTACCAAAAAAGGCCTACCTATCTGAACAGAATTACATTTTTTCCAAAATTGTGAAAAATTTGGTAAAATAAAAGAAATTCTTACAAATATTCTAGATACATTTTCATCATATCTGAAATCATTAAAAATGTTTTTGATTTTTCTGGAAAAATTTATTATTTTTCTTTCTATGCTAATAATTATTTTTTAGTTCAAAAGTTCACAATTTTGTTAAAAATTCGTCTTTTTGGTTTCTAAATTCATATCTTATGGTGAAATCTCTTTTGTTCTACCAAAATTTCAACTTGTCGGCAATTTGTCGTTTTTAATTAAAAATTCAACGCGTTCGTTAAAATTTATCTACTTTGTTAACAATTTTTGTGGTTGAAAATTTAAAGTTTGTCTCTTTGGTTAAAATGGAACTATTTTTATAAAAATTCGTCTTTCGTCAAGAAAATTAATCTACTTTGTTAACAATTTAACCCCTTAGTTGCGGATTCACCTATTTTGCTAAAAATTCTTCTCTTTTGGTAGAAAATTAATCTGCTAGTTTGAAAATTCATCTTTTGGTTAGCGATTCAACTATTTTATCGAAAAAATTTTTGTTGATGTTAAAAATTCAACTCATTCATTAAAACTTAATCTATTTTGTTAAAAAATTATTTTTTGGTTAAATATCAAAATTTATGTTTTTGGCTAAGAAGTAACTATTTACCTGATAATATATCTTATTGGCAGAAAAATAATCTACTTGGTTAAAAATTTACCTTTTTGGTTAAGGTTTCAACTAATTTGTTAAAAACTTAACTTATTCATTTAAATTTAATCTATTTTGTTAAAACAAATTTTTTGGTTGAAAATTCAAATTTTATCACTTTGGTTAAAACAGTAACTATTTTCTTAATAATTTTCTTTTGTGGTAAAATAATCTACTTCGTTAAAAATTGATCTTTTTTGTTAAGGATTCAACTATTTTTCTGAAATTTGTTTGTTTTTTAAAAAGTCAGCTCATTTGTTAAACTTTAATCTATTTAGTTAAAAAATTATTTTTTGGGTGAAAATTCGAAATTTATCTTTTTGGCGGAAAAATAATCTACTTGGTTACAAATTTATCTTCTTGGTTGAGCATTCCACTAGTTTGTTCAAACTTTCGTTGTTGTGGTTAAAAATTCAACTTATTCGTTAAAATTTAATCTTTTTTGTTGAAAAATAATTTTTTGTTTGAAAATTCAAAATTGATCTTTTTGGCCAAAAAGAGTTACTATTCATTAATAATTTATTTCTTCGGAGGAAAAATAATCTGCTTGGTTAAAATTTATCTTTTTTGTTAGGGATTCAAAAATTTTGTTGAACATTTGGTTTTTGTTGTTAAAAACTCATTCGTTAAAATTTAATTTATTTAGTTAAAAAATTATTCTTTCGTTTGAAAATTCAAATTTTATCTCTTTGGTTAAAAAGGTAACTATTTTCTTAATCATTTATTTTTTTTATTTAAAAATCATGTGCTTGGTTAAGAATTTATATTATTCGTTGAGTATGCAACTATTTTGTTGAACATTCGTCTTTTTTGGCAGAAAATTTAATCTATTTTGTTAAAAATTTTTTTTTTTTGAAAATTCAAATTTTACCTTTTTGGTTAAAAAAGCAACTATTCTCTTAATAATTTATCTTTTTGGCGAAAAAATAATCTACTTGTTTACAAATTTATCTTTTTGATTGAGGATTCAACTATTTTATTGAACATTTGTGTTTTTTGGCAGAAAATTAATCTCTTTGTTTTAAAAAAGTAACTATTTTCTTAATAATTTATTTTTTTGGTGGAAAAATAATCTGCTTGGTTAAAAATTTATATTTTTGATTAAGGATTCATCTATTTTGTTGAATATTTGGATATTGTTGTTAAAAATTTAACTCGTTTGTTAAAATTTAATTTATTCTTTTAACAAATTATTCTTTTGGTTGAAAATTCAGATTTTATCTCTTTGTTTAAAAAGTAACTATTTTTTTAATAATTTATTTTTTTGGTCGAAAAATTATCTACTTGGTTAATAATTTATCTTGTCCGTTGAAGATTCAATTATTTTGTTGAAAATTTGGTTGTTATTGTTAGAAATTCAACTCTTTCGTTAAAATTTGATCTATTTTGTTGAAAAATTATTTTGTTTGAGAATCCAAGTATTTTGTTAAAAATTTGTCATTTTGTTATGAATTCAACTATTTTGTTGTCATTTTCGTTTGTTTGTTAAAAATTCAAATCATTCGTTAACATTTAATTTATTTGGTTAAAAAATTATTTTTTTGTTGAAAATTCAAAATTGATCTTTTCGACTAACAAATTAAATATTTACTTAATAATTTATATTTTTGGAGGAAAAATATTCTACTTGGTTAAAAATTTATCTTTTTTGTTGGGGATTTAACTATTTTGTTGAAAATTCGTCTTTTTGGTTTGCAGATTCATATAGTTTTGTAGAAATTTCATCTATTTTGTTAAAATTCGCACTGCTTACTCCATTAATTAATTCA
>NC_046659.1:149838401-149843743 GCF_010883055.1 Belonocnema kinseyi | reverse complement strand
TGTTAAAAAATTCTTTTTTGGTTCAGGATTTAGCTACTTTGTTGAAAATTCGTCTTTTTGGTTTGCAGATTCATATAGTTTTGTAGAAATTTCATCTATTTTATTAAAATTTGCACTGCTTAATTAATTAATTCATTCATTCATCTCTTTTTTATATAAAAATATTTTTGTTTGAGAATCTAACTATGTTATTTAAAAAATTTTATTTTGTTTAAGGATTCAACTATTTTGTTGAATTTTTTTTTGTTTGTTAAAAATTCAACACATTTGTTAAAATTTCATCTATTTTGTTAAAATATTATATTTTTTATTGAAAATTCAAATTTTATCTCTTTGTTTAAAAAATAACCTATTTCCTTAATACTTTATTTTTTTTGGTGGAAAGATAAGCTACTGAGTTAAAAATTTGTAGTTTTCGTTGACGATTAAACTATTTTGTTGAAACTTTGGTTGTTGTTAAAAATTCAACTTATTCGTTAAAATGTTATCTATTTTGTTAAAAAATTCTTTTTTGGTTGAGGATTTAACCACTTTGTTGAAAGTTCGTCTTTTTGGTTTGCAGATTCATATAGTTTGGTAAAAATTTCGTCTGTTCTATTAAAATTGGCACTGCTTAATTAATTAATTAATTAATTCAAATCTTTTGGATATAAAAAACTGCTTGTTTGAGAATCCAACTATGTTGTTGAAAATTTGTCATTTTGGTTAAGGATTCAACTATTTTGTTGAATTTTTTTGTTTGTTACAAATTCAACTCATTCGTTAAAATTGAATCTATTTTGTTAAAAAAATGTTGTTGAAAATTCAAAACTTATCTTTTTTGGTAAAAGAGTAACTATTTACTTAATAATTGATCTTTTTGGCGAAAAAATAATCTACTTGGTTACAAATTTATCACTTTCGTTGAGGATTCAACTATTTTGTTGAAAATTTGTTTATTGTTGTTAAAAATTTAACTCATTCGTTTAAGTTTAATCTATTTTGTTAAAAAATTGTATTTTTTGTTGAAAATTCAAATTTTATCTGTTTGTTTGAATAAGTAACTATTTCTTTAATAATTTATTTGTTTGTGGAAAAATATCTACTTGGTTCAAATTTTATCTTGCTCGTTGCAACTTCAATTATTTTGTTGAAAATTTGATTGTTGTTAAAAATTCAACTCATTTGTTAAAATGTAATCTATTTTGTTAACAAAATTCTTTTTTTGTTAAGGATTTAACTACTTTGTTGAAAATTCGTCTTTTTGGTTTGAAGATTCATATTGTTTTGTATAAATTTAATCTATTTTATTAAAATTTTCACTGCTTAATTAATTAATTAATTAATTAAATTCTTTTTGATACAAAAAATTTTTTTGAGGATCCAACTGTTTTGTTGAAAATTTGTCATTTTGGTTAAGGATTTAACAATTTTGTCGAATTTTTTTTGTTACAAATTCAACTCATTCGTTTAAGTTTAATCTATTTTGTTAAAAAATTGTATTTTTTGTTGAAAATTCAAATTTTATCTGTTTGTTTGAATAAGTAACTATTTCCTTAATAATTTATTTGTTTGTGGAAAAATAAGCTACTTGGTTAAAGATTTATAGTTTTCGTTGGGATTCAACTTTTTTGATGAAAATTTGGTTGTTGTTAATAAAAATTCAACTCATTCGTTAAAATGTAATCTACTTTGTTAAAAAATTCTTTTTTTTGGTTGAGGATTTGACTACTTTGTTGAAAGTTCGTCTTTTTGGTTTGCAGATTCATATAGTTTTGTAGAAATTTCGTCTGTTTTATTAGCCCTCAAATGACAATAGGGGTCCATTGGACCCCAGACCATTTTTCAACGAATATAAAAATTCGTAAATTCCATTAATTTTGCATTGTTATTCAAAGTGTTAAAAATAAAATTTAAGTTACTATACTGATTGATTCTTTACAAGATATGTTAAAGAATACCCAAAAAAAAACATCTCAACAAAAATATCCAAAATTAAACTTTTTACAACAGTTTAAAAACGTTGGGGTCTAAAAGACCCCAAGTGTCAACTACGCTATTTTTTGGAGGTGTGTCATTTAAGGTTTAGAATTGGCACTGATTACTTAATTAATTAACACATTCATCTATTTTTGATATAAAAATCTTTTTGTTTGCGAATCCAACTATGTTGTTTAAAATGTTTATTTTGGTTAAGGATTCAACTACTTTCTTGAAAATTCATTTTTTTTTGGCAGAAAATGATACCACTTGGTTAAAGATTTGAGTCTAATCTAAGAGTGACTCGTTTACGACGTGTTTACCACCGAAAGCATGTTTCAAATACCCCTAAAATAAAAGTTACGGTTTTATTTCCTCACGCGGTGCGGCAATGGTACAACTGACCATATCAAATTTCCGAGTCCCTAGCTTTTAGATTGGTCCGGCTTAGTACATAAAGCGACAAAATGCCCAGTTGGTCACGCACTGGCTTCGGGAAAAGAACGTTCATTATCAGTATATAAGCAAGCAAACACTTGCCCTCTTGCTTCCTGGACAAGCATCAGGCACGGCTTGCTTGGTGTGTTTCAGTCGTTTCAGGTTCACTCACATCAGTCTACAACCACTCTATGTAGCCAGTGTATGTGCCAATGTGCGCATTTTCATTTTTTACTTTTGCACTTCAACTCCTCAACACCTACATCTATGAATCACGCATAGATTCATTCCTCTTCTTATGAATAACTCTCAGTGGGTGTGTGTTTTTCTCTGTGAATCGTGAAGGTGCGACTTTCCTCGGACATTGATTCATGCTTGAACATACTTCCTTGCAAACTCTTTCAGAGAGAAAAAAAAGGATCCTTTGTTCTAACTGAACTTTTTCAATCTCGAAAATATGTGCTAAAAACGTGTGGTTGTTGTCTTTATCAAATTATCAGACGATCAGACTGAAAATCTATACTGGCTTCTATCGGGGTTCTAGAAATGACTGATGATACGAGTGGACAATATTGGTATGCACATTTGACAGAAAAAACTGAAGTTAAATTTTGTTGCATGTAAAATTTCCCGTTGATAAAGTTTACATCAGCCCTGTGCACCTGAAAAAAAATGGCGATCCCTTAGTGCCCTTAGTTGGTTAGTTCCTAATGTCTTCAACGTGGCGCTAGTTGCCCCATCACTCCCTGTTTTTGCATTGTAAGCAATGGGAGTAGACCACTTTATTTTTATTTTTTAATAAATAAAATGTTATTTTCGTGAAAAAAATATTGAAATGATAAGAATGTTACTCATTTTGTATTTCAAAACAATTTTCCAAATGTTGTATATCAATGCTAATGGAAAACAAGAACTAAAACGTCACCCAATAAACTTGGTGAAGTGGAATATTAGATTTTAATTTGACTAAAAAGTTAAATATAATCCTTTTTATATCTAAAAACGCAGTAAATAATATTTATATCAATAAAATATGTAAATAGTTTTGTGAAAAAAGTTTTAATAGTATTATATAAATAAAATTTAATTCAATTTCAATTACATTTTTCTCATTATATTCAATAACGTAAGATTTACATCAAAAATAGTTTATTCAATAATTCAAATTGTTGCAAAAAAAACTATTTTTCAGAGGAACAAATATAAATTATAATTTCATAAAACGTCCAAGATGTAAATATAATCAATGTTTTTAACATCTTTGTTTTAAATACTTAAAATGATATAATGATGAAAGAGAGCAATTGAAGAAATTTATTATTTTATTTTTCACTGATTATTAAATAAAATGGTTTCAAATGTAAATTTAGTTAAATTCAATAAGAAATACATTATATCTATTATATATTCATAAGCGAGAGTACTCACATGGTAAGTTTAAACTTAGTACTATTCAAAATTTTCTCCAGGATTTTCTTACATTCCATTAATAATCTTGTTAATTTGTTTTCGAAAAGTACTTTGAAATGATAAATGAGTAACATTGTTTTAATTTCAAGAATTTTTTTGCATGAAATTCACTTTTTGTTAACTAAAAAATTTAAAAAGTGATTTAATCCCATTGCTTCCTATGTAAAAACAGGGAGTGATGGGACAACTAGCGCCGCGCTGGAGATTTTAGGAACTAATCAACTTAGGACAGTTGCGGGGTCAAGTTAAATTCTGAAATATGGAGAGATGCACAGGGCTGGTTTACATGCTATTTGGCGAAAGTTTATCCTACGATGGAATATAAGCTGTCGTCTGCTACGGCACCCTTAACAGCAATGCGAAAACGGCAGAGTATGAGTGAATTCGAGTTCTAAATCAGGACACCAGATTTAAAAGAACACAGAAAAAACAAAAGCTAAAATTTTTTGCAGTTAAGACTTGCAACAGTTAATAATTAAATATATTTCGGTGAAAGTTTCACCCAGATTAGGAGAATAATTTTGATCTCGTCTACACCGTCACGCTCGAGTGAGCAAATTTCGGTAAAACATGTAGAATAAGCAACAGAAAAAAGAAAAAGAATTGTTATTATACATAAAGTATCTCCTCCGAAACAAATTACACTATTGCAGACGAATGAGAACCTATTTAATACCATTTAGCAAAAAGCGCAAAGAAACAACTGATAGATAGGAATCCCCATTTCTTTCCAATTTAATGAAGTTAAACGACGATAGATAGCGCCAGCGTCGTGATTCTCGCTACATTTGGAATAAAAATGGAGCGATTATATCGCGAAAGATTATCCTGGCAAGGTTAAAAATAGTCAATTATCTTCGATTAATGTAAAATTTATCCGGCAAGGTTAATTTTTGTTGCGGTGAATCTTTCACCTGGAATCGACGTAAACTCTATTTTTTGTTTTTCCTGTGTTAAATTGATTTGCTTTTGAGTTTTTTTCAAATGAGGAAAAAGAAGTAAGAATCAAATGAATTTGGGTCGAGGAGTAAACAAAGAAAATATGATAATTCTGTGCGAGATTATTCTGTAATTAGAAAAATTCTGTATCCAATTAGTATATCATATGGAGAAAACCGTCTAACTGGTTATCCAATATCATCGCATTATAAAAGCTATTAGATCGAATTTATGCAATTTTTGTAGCATATTTTATTTTATTAATATTAAATTAATAATTTCAACATTTTATATTATTAAATGCACTAATTTTTATTTATACCCTTTAAAGCTTACATTTTTAAAACGAGTTTCTAAATAGAATTTTTTTGTGAATCATTGTCAGTAATCATATTCTTCGAGTCCTGAAAATGATGAAATCGCGAACGTAACTATTTTTTCTTTAAAAAATAGATTTATCATCTTTTCCTTACTTATTCCTCAGTTGATCCATCCAAACTTAAAATTAGAACTTAGGGGCCATCCATAAATTACGT
>NC_046659.1:149829955-149838301 GCF_010883055.1 Belonocnema kinseyi | reverse complement strand
GGGGGGGGTGTAACAGGCTTTTTGATTATTTGTGGATGAAATTTTGTTGAAACGCTTAAAAAAACTTAAATAAGTGATTTTATTTAAGAAGTAAAGCGCATAAATTCAAGAAACTTCCGCTTTAAAGAAACTTTTTTAGTATTTTTTATTCGAAAGTCTATTATTATATTTTTCGTAAAGAATTAATCTCTTTCGATTAAAAATTATACTTTTTGGCTTAGGATTCTAATATTTGTTAAAAATGTGTTTCTATTGTTATTAAATAATTTATTTAATTGAAAATTTAAAGATTCTATTTTTTGTTTAAAATTGACTATTTTAGTTGAAAATTCACCTATTAAAATTTTCTATAGGAATAGTCTATTTTTGTTGTTGAAAATTCCATTACTTGGTTAAGAAATGAACTTCCTTCTTAAAAACTCTTCTTATTTTTTGGTTGAAAATTAATTTTATTGACTGCAAATTTAACTATTCCATTCTTGTTAAGAAATTGATCATTTTTACTTGAAAATTCAACAATTTAATGGAAATGGACGTTTTTAGTTGGTTTAAAATTGAACAATTTGGTTGAAAATTGATGTTTTTGTTATAATTTTTTAGTAAAAAATGTATCCTCTTGCTTGAAAATTTATTTACATGATTGAAAGTTGAAGTACTTTCTTCAAAATTCATTTTGTCAGTTAACAATGTATTTGGTTGTAAATTCACTTTTTTTAGTTCAAAATAAATTTATTTAACTGAAAATCTAACCTTTTCATTTTTCGTTAAAAACTGATGGATTTTAGTTTAAAATTCAAATATTTTGTTGAAAATTAATATTGTCCGATTGAAAATTCACCTACATTTAAAAAAAATGAATTACTTTTTAAAAAATTTATTTTATTAGTTGAAAATCTATCACATTATTAAAAATATTCTTTGTTTTTAGTTAAAAATACAGTTATTTAACTGTAAATTCAACTATTCCATTTGTCGTTGAAAATAGTTTTATTTTAGTTTAAAATTCGACTCTTTTCAAAAATTAACTTTTCTGTTACAAATTAATATTTTCTAGTTGAAAATTAATTTTTTTTTATTAAATTTAACTTTTTCGATCAAAAATGTAAATTGCTTTGTTAAAAATTTGTCTTTTTCGCTTAAAAATTCATTTCTTTCAATAGAATTTTCATCTTTTTTTATCACAAATTTATCTTTTTTGGTAGAGAATTCAAATATTTTGTTGAAAATTTGTCTTTTTGGGTTGAAGTACACTCTTTTTTTATTTCAAATAAAAATCGCTTTTGACTGAAATATCAATTATTACATTTTGATTTCTTGAGAATTCATCGTTTTGGTTAAGTTCGACTGTTTTTTATTTGAAATTGAAAACTTTTTTTGATTGAAGTATCAACTATTGTATTTTTCGTTGAGATATCATCTTTTTTGTTTCAAAATGTTTAAAAATTAAATTTTTTGGTTCAAAACTTAAATATTATGGTAAAAATTCATCCTTTTTTTTATTAAAAATTCAACTAATTAGTTGATAGTTTTTTATAAATTATTTTTTTGAGATGCTCCACTTTGGTTGCAAATATTTGGATGAAACTTCGTTTTTTTCATCAAAAATTAATTTTCTTAGCTGCAAACTTAACTACCCAATTTTCCGTTTAAAACTTGATCTTTATAAGTTGAGAATTCATGTACTTTCTTGAAAATTTTTCTTTTTTGTCAAAAATTATTCTACTATATTGAAAAAAAATCTTTTTCGTTAAAAATTCATTTATTTTTTTGAAAATTTGTCTTTTTTGGTCAAAAATTAGGTTTCTTAGTTAAAAATTTAACTTTTTATAGTGAAAATTTAGTTATTTGTTTGAAAATTTAATTAGTTTGTTGTACATTTAATTATTTTGTTCAAAATTCAACTATTTGATTGAAAACGCAACTGTTTACGCGGTTTAAGTTTAATGTTTCTGGTTTGAAAATTCGGTTAAAAATTCAGCCTTGTAGGTTCAAAATTCAGAGATTTGGTTGAAAATAGAACTGTTCTTACTTAAAGTTTAATCTTTTGTGTTCGAACACTCACCTTTGTAGGTTGAAAAATCATATTTTTGGCGGGAGTTCTTTTCAGAAAATTCCACTGTTTTCTAAAAAGTTTGTCTTTTCTGCTTGAAGATCCGACTGTTTGGTTAAAAATGTTTGTGGTGGAAATGAATTTTTGTTTGTTGAAAATACTACCATTTATTTGAAAATTCGTCTTTATCGGTTGAAAATTCAACTATTTTGTTGCAAATTCCTCGCTCTTGCTTGAAGTTGGAACTGTTTGATGGCAACTGAAACTTCCTTGTCAAAAATTGATTCTTTCGTTTGTTGAAAATTTAACAATATGTTTGTAAATCTATCTCTTCGTGTTTAAAAGTAAACTTTTTTCTAAAACGTGTCCTATTTCGAGAATATTTTTGGCTTTGCAATTTCACTTAAAATGGGAGGGGGGGGAGGGGGTGTTTGTTCCAGTTCAAAATCGCATGATGAAGTTTTTGAACGGCCCCACAGCGTAATATAGAACAAGATACTTAAAAGAGTGGAAGGAGAATGATAGATGAAGCAGGTTTTAGGGTGAGAATCCGAAACGAGGAGGGTAACGAGGTGTGTATCAGATATGAACTGGTGGTAGGAAGGAGGAAGAAGGAAGCAAGATTTGAAGAAGAAGAATAAGAAGAGAAGAAGGAGAAGAATAAGAGAACAAAAAGAGAGGAAGTTGTAGAAAGTGTAAGAAGTAAGAAGTAAGGAGGGCTGATGGAGGGATAGGAAGAGTGAGAATAGTATGTAAAGATTGTTGGTGAGGGAGTGAGATGGAGAGCTGGTGGGGGGAGAGTGATCTCGAACGTGGAGAAAGCTAGGACTTGCCTGCTTCCTCTCCTGCACCTGTCCTCTTTTACCTGTTTCGCCCCGCCCCGACCAATAGCCGTTGAACCGATCTTATGACGTCATTGGGTACGAAGATCCGATGGTGGGGAAAGAGCACCAGGAGTTGAGTTGAGGACCACGTTGTGAGGAAGGAGGGGAAGGGGTGTTGGTGGTGGCGGAGGTGGTGGCAGAAAGGGACACCCGGTCCGGGCCGATCCGCTCGCTCGAGGAACACCAAATCCATCCTCGCATTTCCCACCTCCGGGTCGTTCGGAAAACGGTCACAACTTTTCGCTCAGTAAACTTGCACCCTTACGAATTGTTCATTTCGCGCGCGATCGTGAGTGTTCTAGGGATCCATCCAGGCAAAACTCGCAACACTCTTGGATTACGTTGCACGCATTACAAGTTGCACGACGTTCTGATTTTAACTGAAAATTTTAATCTTTCAGAGCGAGTGTGATGTGAGAAAAAAAGGATGTGGACAGTGGTCCAGGTGGAAGGGATTTACTCAAAACTGAGAATCTCCTGGTGGCTGGTGTCGATTCTCCGGCGCGGGTTGTGGAAGTGATAAAGGAAAAGGATAAAGAAGGTTGCGAAATCGGAAATCGGGAGTGGTCGCGGGGTGAAAGAAGTGAAATTACGAGCTCGGGAGGTCAGAGTGCGCAAGGGTGTGATGCCCTGGTTATGGTTAGGCGTGAGTGAGGTCAGTGGCAAGAGGAGGAGGTGGTCGACAGACCGCGACTGGAGAAAGAAGAAGCTGGTAGCAGCATCGTCATCCACGACCCTTAACGTAGCGCAGAGAGCAGCCACCGCGGTACCTCGAGGGCCGTGATTATGGTGTGCAACCGTGTTCTGGTAGCAAGGCCGGCGTACTTGCACCGCGTGAGTGGCTCTAGGCTGCAGTTTCCGCGTTACCTGAGAATTGTCCTCGTGTTGATTATTCTCGGGATACCGGGCCCTGGCAGCAATCTGACCCTGGCCTGCGGCCCCGGAAGAGGTGGAGGCCGCAGGCTAACCCTTCGCAAACTTACGCCGCTTGTCTTTAAGCAACATGTGCCCAATGTCAGTGAAAACACCCTCCCGGCCAGTGGCCTCAGCGAGGGTCGAGTGTCTAGGCACGATTCCAGGTTTCGGAATCTGGTACCAAACTACAACACCGACATCATCTTCAAGGATGAGGAAGGCACCGGAGCTGATCGCCTTATGACGCAGGTGAATTTACCATCCATCATACATCATATCTATTATTTTCTACATACATTTGTATTATACTGTGATTTACGGTACAAGTCGTCTCTTTGGCTTGTCTGAACAGATGTTCTATATTTTGGACAACTGCCTGTGCAATCGGAAAAAGCTAATGATGCAATTATTCATCAGAGATATCATTCGAAATAACTTCCTGACGACTTTCACTAAATCGAAAGATTGAAGATGACTTGGACATTTTGAATTACTTCAATTAAACAGAAGCGATGACTCTTGACTGAAAATTACAACTGAGTAAACGGACAAAACATGATAAATCCATTCCAGATGATTCCTCAATGATTAGACAAATGCTGCAATCAGAGATAACAGAAAACGTCAAATAGTGTCGTATAGAGGAAACCGTTTACCTAACATTTTGGAATTATTATTGAACTTATGCAGTTTTTAAAGAATTTTTAGCACTTTAGTCCAAAATAAAAGAATTTTAATTTAAATATTTTGAAGGCTACAAAAAGCTGTAAATCGATTTTATTGGGATAGAATTTTTTTCGTAAACCAAAAGTCAATAATACTCCTCGAGTCCTAAAAATGCTAAAACCATTCATAACTCATTTTTTGCAACAAATGGATGTCTCGTGTTTTGTTGGCTTACTCATCAACTGCCAGCTTCATTGTGGATTCATTATTTCTCCCAATATTTCAGTAGCATTACTGCATCTAGAATCCCGCAATTTATTTATTTTTTCTAATCTGCAAGAAAAACTTGTATGGAAATTTCTTTTAAAATCCACTTGCAGAAATGAATAGGTGGTACAACGATATACCCATATCAACGGTGGGTATTAAATAAGTATTAAAGTAATAAAACACTTATTGTTAAATTATTTATTCATTCGCGAGGGAAGGTATCTACTATAATATGAAGACAAAAAGTAAAAACAGCGCCGTTGTACAACGTTGCAAACAATTGTTAGATGTATAACTCTTGCGACTATAAATGTATTTATGCGGTACTCATTTGCAATGCAAACGACTGCCGCAAGTTTCATAAAGTTCTTGAAATTGATTTTCTAAAAGTTGACATTTGAATAGAATAGTGTTTAAAAAACTTTTTTTTTTAAATCACATTTCAACTTTTAAAAATGCAGGTTCCTTATTAAAAATACAAGTAACTCAATGTCACTACTATTTCTTCAGTTTAATAGAAAACTTTTTTTTGTCTCACGCGATTCTTAAATTAAAATGCAATATTACAACAAAATTAATGTATTTCTTTATTATCAATTATCTAAAACTATAGAAAAGAAAAGCTAGGGGAATGTTAATGATGGAAATAGATTTCCTAATTTTAGAATTAAATATAATATTTTTGTTCAATATATAAACAGTCCAAGTGTTTAATTCTTGTTTCTAAATATTTCTTTCCGGTAAAAAACTGAATGAATAAATGCCTTAAATTCGAGCATAATCCATCAATTTTTTGGGTCTTTTTTGAAGTTCAATGATTTTTTATTACAGGTGATTTTTGGTAAAAAAATAACAGAACCCACTAGCCAAACCTACAAGTGTATAAAAAAATTCTGATCATTGAAATCTAATGATTTTTTACTAAAATACCGATTTCGAGTTTAAAACGTCAGTGTCACCTAAAATTGTTAAAAAGTTTTGAATCTTTTTTGACATGTTTCAAATATGAGTTTTTAAAATTAAAAATACTAATTGCCGACGGAAAAGAAAGAATCTGAAATTGTTCAAGCTTGTAAATTTCATTATTTAAAACAAATTCTATCAGTCGAAACGAGCCAACATAACCTAAATTTGTTCAAAATTATGAACCTTTAAAATCAAATGCTCATTGTTTCAAAACCTATAATAATAACAACAATTTTTTATATAATTGTGTAAATATTTTTAAATTCGCGTAAGGGTTTCTATAATTTTTGTTATTGACCGGGATTCTTTTTTTTAATGTCAATTGATTAATTAATTTTCAAAATATCAAATTTAAGACGTAAAACAACTAATGAAAATTATAGTATTGATCAATACGTCCAATCAAATATTTTTTAACGGAAAGACATTTTTCTGATAAGAAGAATGATTTTTTTATTTAAAAGAATTTATTTTTTTAACAAAAACATTATCTCCCGCCAAAAAATAATTTTATTGGACATATTTAATGCTACATTTATTATATGTTATGTAGCACCAACATGTGTGTCTTCTACATAGCCTGAATTTTATTTCAGAAAACTCAAGTATGTTTTCACTAAGAGGAATGAATTGTACCGTTTATGGTACTGGATTTTAAAATATTGGACAGCAATCTGCAGACATTAAGTCATAAAATCTAGATATTAACTTTTATAATCCGATTTCAAAAATTACCATCCAGATTGTACGACTCAATATCTATAGATTTAAATCTCAAATTTAAAAATCCAAGATCATAAACGGTATAATCCATTTAGCTCAGTGATAATCTTTACAATATTTAACACATATCTACACTGAAAAAAAGTGTTATAGACTCACTTTTGTTGCAATTTTATGTAATTTTTGTTTAATCAATATCAGTCCTTCTTCTCTAAAAAAAACTGCGTCTCAATTTTGGGTTCAATACCCGACTTAAGACCAACTTTCTTCTGTGTATTATTTCTGAAACATTCAATGGAATAGTTTCCATATAATCAAGGGGAAAAATCTTTTTGAAATTTGATCGCGCAGCGAGTGCGTATCGGTTATTGGAAGCGATCGATCGACTTCCGTCGCTTGTTCGAAACTTCCACCTTTGCAGCGTTTCTTGGTTGAAACTTGGAACAATCACTCAGAAAAGAATGTGGTTGATCAAAAACTTTTGTTGGTCGAACCACAGAATATTATTATCTGGACCAAAAAGTATTTGGTTGACCCAACTAGATTTGTTGTTTTGTCTGAACCAATTCTTCTTGTAGATAGTACTCGGTTGATTCAAAAAACAAATTTTGTTCGGCCCACCAGAATATTTTGTTGGTCCAATCAAATATTTTCTTTTGTTTCGAGAAATTTCCTTTTCTGTATGTTCGAGTAACATCGCTCACATTCCAGATCTCTCCATGCCACATATAGGCATATACTTGTTCATATACATTTAAGCTCAGTATTTAAACAGCATCCATTCGTGCCTCGTTCACGCTGCTTTCATCGTTGTTTACCCTCCATTTCGCATACGTTCGAGAGTAAATGTTTCGGTAACTTTTTTCAGTTGTAATGCAATTTGACCGCTGACTGAAAGAGTTTGACCGACCGAATCTCACCGCGTTTCCTTTATTTGTTTTTCCATCAAAAAGGGCGTCAAGTCATTTCTGGTAAACTTTTCATTCAAATTTCATTCTTTGAATCTGGCTTTGACTTTGCAATTTCTTAGAAGAAAATTTAAGGAAATGTTATGAAATAGTGCATTACCGTCCATTAGTATGAGGACGGCTATTCTTTTATTTTCATCCATTGTGTGACACAATTTTTTGCCCATTTTTACGCCTTCCCTAATTATTAAAAATATTTCCGGACATGTGAATCAAATAAGTAGAAGTTATTTAAATGAAAAAAAAATAAAATAAAAACAGTATGGAAAATGCAATAAAGAAACTTTAGATTCCTCGAAACTTAGACATATAAAAAGCTGGCATTTAGTAGAAAAATTTTAATTAAAAACTGAAATTTTTACAATTTTTTTAGATTACTTATACATCTACCAAAAGATTTGGTTTAAATAACCGAATAATTTAGTTGGGTCAACCAAATACTTAGTTTTTCATATAATAACCATATTCTATGGCTGAAGCAACAAAAATTCCGACTCAACAAAATCATTTGCTGAGCGTCTCAATTTTCGCAAGTTTCTTATCAAAACATTTAAATTTATATTTTTGACAACAATTAAGATAGTTTTACTTCCTCTTTAATCTTTAATCTTTAATCTTTTATTAAATTTGAAGTGATTAATTAATAAATTATTTATAATAGTATAAATAAAATTCATATGTTTGAAATTTGTTAATAAAATTAATTTTTTTTTAATTTTTAAAACTTTTAAAAATAAATAAAATTTTGATTTTAATGCCAAAAATTAAGAATGAAAATGACCATTTTTAAGGTCAATGACGTTAAGTATTTTAAATTTAAATTTATATTTTATAAATTTAATTTAGGCAGTATTACAAGTAATTTTTTAAAAATTTAAGTTAATTAATTATAATTTTATTTAAG
>NC_046659.1:149750504-149829855 GCF_010883055.1 Belonocnema kinseyi | reverse complement strand
TAATATCTCGATCAACTTAAAAAATGATTAATGATTTTTGGGAGAAGCAGAAATTTCAAATATTCTCGAATCTTCTGAAATACCTTAAAATCTCTTCAAATTCTTGAAATTATTTTAAATTTCTTCGAATCTTTTAAAATATCCTAAAATCTTTAAATGATTTGAATCTTTAAAATTCTTTAAAATATTTTAAATTTCAATAAATCTTTGGGAATACCTAGAAATATTTTTAAATCTCTTCAAAACTTCGAACTCCTTTAAAATACCTCAATGCTCACAAAAATTTATTCATAAATAATGTTTTTGCTATTTCATTGAAATATTATATAATCTCATGAAATACCGAAAAATGACATAAAATTTGATAACATTCCTTGAAATCCCTCAAAAGTTTTGAAGTTGTATAAAATCCTTTTAGATCCTACAAAATTTATTAAAATATCATATTAGAGTCTTTAAAATCATTTAAAATTACTGAAATCCTTGGAAATCTTATAAGATCCCGTAAAATCTATTTTAAAATTCCTTCAAAATCTTTGGAAATATTCGAAAATCTTAAAAATCCTCTGAAATTTTTCGGTGTCTTTTAAAATATCCTAAAATCCTTAAAAAAAAATTCGAATGTTTAAGTTTCTTTAAAATATTTCAAATTTCGTTAAATCTTTGGGAATTCTTTGAAATATTTGAAAATCTCTTCGAATTTTGTAAATTCTTTGAAATTCTTTAATTCTTACAAGAATTTATTCACAAATAATTTTAAAATATTTAAAGTTATATCAAATCTTTTAAGATCCTTCAAAATTCATTAAAATATTTTGTTAAGAGAGCCTTTAAAAGTATTTAAAAATACTGAAATCCTTGAAAATCTGCTATAATCCTTCGTCCAATAAACTTGAAAAATGTTGAATGAATTTTCGAAAAGAAGTAATTTTAAAATTTGTAAAAAAAAGCTTTGCTTCTATGGTTATGTTTTTACAGACTAATGACAATGATTTGTTGAAGAATTTCGATATTTTTTCTGCTATTATGAAGACAAACATATTGTAGTTTATTTTATAAAAATTATTAGCATGTCAACGAATGTCAAAAAATATCTTCTTTAAAAACATTGTAAAAAATGTTTAGATTTATATACAGGTGACAATATTTTCTACACATTATTTCAACATTAGTATAAGTTACAAGAATTATGCAAATAATGAAATGATATCTGACGACACATAGTAAATTCCTCCTCTCTGAGAAGCGAGAGTGAAATTCGATATTTTTTCGAGAGCTATTTTTGAAATACCGTGTGTTCAAATTCAGATGAAAAAATCTAATCCAGATATCTGTAACAGAGATAAATTACCACAAAGATGAGGGTGTGTAGACGAGTTTCTATCAAGAAATGAAATATCGCTTTCACGAGTCCAATGAACTGCGTTCAAAATGGAATGTGCATTGCATAACTAAATATTGTGTTGACGCGTTCTGATTTTCTGTTTAGGGTTGTGACAATTTTCCTTTAGCATATGCTGCGACTTTGCATTTTTTACTGTATAATAACATTTCTAAAAACTTGCTTTCCTGCATTAAGCATTCACGCAATAAAATAATTTATATCCAAATGAATATTGATGTACGAACCAACAGCACGGTTCTTTTGGCCTTTCTGGAATTCCATTTATCATATATTAGGAGAATGCCGACAAACACGTTCGAGAGTATTTAGGTGTGCTGAAGATAAAGTCAAATAAAACTAATTTTGTATATTTAGGGCAGGTTAGTATAAGCCAGAGTTTTTAAAGTCCCACGCTGTATAAAAATTATTAAAGGTTTGTAATGTTACTTATATATTTTCTCCATAAATGAAAACGGTCACTTTCGGCGGCAGGAATAACGGTATCAGATATTGACAATGTTCCATCAGGGGATCTTTATCAGGTATCTTGAAAATGAACCTCGACCGGCGCGGCGCCCCAGTTTGTTGTGTCGAGCAAAACAATTTTCTCAGACAAATATTTCCCATTCTAATACATAAATATATTTCAGTGCAATCCTCAACTATGTAGATAAATAAATGCTTTATGAATTGGGAATGGTTCGCTAATCTAGAGGAAATGAAAAAAACGGATATGATAAGATAGCCTATAGAAATTCGTGACTTTTATCAAAACCTTATCTCCAGGTTTTGATTAAACGATTGATCCGTGAGATTACGTTATCTTTTCGATTTTAAATTCAATTGTCAGTGATTCTCCTATCCTATATAGTTATGAAAAATTTATCTGTATGAGGAAATAAAGTTATCATACAATGAGCATCAGTTAACACATCCAACTTATAGCACTACTTTGTAGCGTTTTTTTTAAAATAATTGTGGCTCTGCTCCATTTAAACAATTTGAAAACAATTAAAAACGCAAAAAATAATATTTTCGATGAAAATTCAGAGAATTAATCAGTACTACAGATGAGTGAATACGAGTTTTAGCCAATTTTGGGCTATACTTTCATATACAGAAGATATATTGCTGCTTCTGAACAGGTCTTTTTTCTTGTATTTTGTTTATATGTTTATTTACTTATTTTGTCAACTATTGTGTCAATTCGACTTATAAAATAGTATTTGTTGTATGAACTAGAGAGAAAAAGTGTACTCGCCGCTTTAAGTGATTGTGGGTAGGTTTATGGGAGCCATAACCGGTATTTGGTTTGGCGAGTTGAAGCTCCTCCAATTACGGCAAATGAAGTTAATGGTCCGATGTCGTATTTATTTCTTTCTCTCATTGTCGTCTTTCCCAAACGATGGAAAAAATCGAATCTCGGAATTTCATACTTTTTTATAAATGTCTAGGTACAATGAGTTGGTTGAAAAGCTGCTCTGCTTGCGAAAAATATTGCCCATTCCAAAGTGATTTCTGCATTCGTTATAAGATCAAGGTATATAAGACAAGGTTTTTACCATTTTTTTAGATATCACTTGCAATAGTATATTGTCTAACAAGTGTGAAAAATGGCCTTTTCCGCATTTGCAAAAAGTGCTGGATAGGAACGATATTCCGTGCTTGCAAAAAATCAGCATTGAATGGAGAAAATATCGATAGAATACGGACGATACAATATTTTCTTGATCCAAGAAAATTGATTTAGTCTCAAGAAAATGTACTTAAATAAAGAAAATCAAGTTTTTTCTATCGAGTATATATTTTTTTGTTTGGCACAAGAATTATTTTCTTAAGGGAAGAATCAGGGAATTTTGTTGGTCAGTGAAAATCAGGGATTTCGCACAAACATTGGGAAACTCCGGGAATTTCTGTAAGAAGCACTTTAAAGTGTCAATAATAATAAGAAAATTTAATTTATATACTGAACTTCTTTTATTCCACTTATAAAAGGTTCTTTATTAAAAATGCAGGCTTTACAATTCTTATTTAATATTTCGTTAAAAATTCATCCTTTTCATGTTGAAAAATCAAATTATTGATTAACCCTAGATGGCCACACTTAATTAATATTGAGTTCTAAAAATCTAAAAAAATGCAGGTATTCTTCAAGGTTTAAACAAAAGGTTTAACACTTTTTTTCACCTCTTTGGATGAAACTATTTTCTTGAATCTTTGTTTTTTTCTAAAATGAAAATTAATTTTCTTTAATGATGTATTCTTTATGAGTATAAGATTCAACTATTTGGTTGAAAATTTTTGTACTTTGTTTAAAAAAATGGTTTGTTGTAGATAATTAATCCACTTTGTTGAAAAATTATCTTCAAGGTCGAAACTTCAATTGTTCTGTTGAAAATTAATCTTTTTAGTAGAAAATTAATCTTCATTTGTCGAAAATTCGTCTTTCTTGACTGAAAATTAACTTTTTTTATTAAAAATTCAACAATCTTTTTAAAAAAATTCCTCATTAGCTCGAAAATTCAACTATTTTTGTAGAATATCCAAATAATTGGTTAAAAATTAACTTGTTTTATTGAAAATCAACTTTTTCTTAAATCTGCTTTTTTTAGTTGAAAATTCTGTTATTTTTAAACAAATTCAACTACTGGGTTAAAAATAAACTTTTATGTAAAAAAAAAATCTTATTTTCGGGTAGAAAATTAAACGTTTTTGTAGAAAATTTTATTTTTGGCTCGAAAATTCAACTATTTTGTAGAATATCCGAACAATTGGTTAAAAATTATCTTTTTTTATTGACAACCAACTATTTTTTAAAGATCCGCTTTTTAAGTTGAAAATTCAACTACTTAGTTAAAAATCATCTTTTGTAAATAATTAATATTTTCGAGTTAAAAATTAAACGTTTTTGTAGGAAAAATTTCATTTTTGGTAAAAATTCAACATTTTAGTTGAAAACTAACCTTTGTATTCAAAAATTTAATAATCTTCTAAAAAATTCTTTTTGTCTCGAAAAATCATCTATTTTGGTAGAATATCCACTAACTGTTTGAAAATTAACTTTTGGATTATAAAACAACTGCTTTTTTAAATTTCTGTTTGGTTCGAAAATTCAAGTATTTTGGTAGAATATCTAATTGCGTTGGAAATGAACTTTCTTGATAGAAAATGAACTGTTTGTTTTTTTAATTCTTTTGTCAAAATATTTCCTATATAATTAGGTTTGAGCTGTATAATATTATTGTTTTAGCCACTGAAAAAAGTGATTCATAAATAAATAGTCAAAATAAATTATGCTGCAAATCCATATTTTAAAGATTTTGTCAATACCATTGATCCTCTTTCAACAATATTTTTGGCGCATACAGGGATAAGAATATTATTAAATTCTCGTCTTCAAATACTAGTGGTCAGGTAAAATGAAAAAATAGTCAGGGAATTTCTTTAATTTCATGTCTACCCTGAGTTGAGAAATCTGTCATTTTGCGCATGCTTTAGAGACCAAGAATGTCGTCATTGTTATGTATGTAGTTCAAAAAGGACTTTTTTTAATTTTTCATTGAAATCAGATAACAAAAAAAAACTGGGAGTTCACTAAAGTTGCGGCTCAAATAAACGTTGGTATGCTTTAGAACTTTAGCTCCAATAGGTAGCAGAAGAGAGCCAAAAGGGTTCCTTTAGAACACTTAAAAAGAACAACATGGAGTCGCATTCACAAACCAAACCGCTTGAAAAGTTGGGTCTATTCGAGCTCGATTACATGTGTGCTTTAAAATAAAAATTATGTCATTAATAAAACAAAATGTCGAAGTGGACAAAGCGAAAAATAATTTCTTTATAAATAGACTCAATTAAAGTTGGAGAACCCTTAGAACCGCAACTGACACTCAAAGAAATGTTTCTTGTTACAAAAGAATGTTTCTTGACGTAAATGGAATTTCCTTTCAAATGTAAGGTTGAGAGGATTTTCATTTGTCTCAACAGGAATCCTTTTGCAACAAAAAATTTCCTATTGCGACTAGTTCTGAATGGAAGCTTCTAATGTGTCCCCTAAGGGTTTACATTTTTCTTACACCTTCTCTATTCCTTTACACACCCTCCACACACTTACTTGGTGGTGGAAGGGGGACCTACAGTTTAAGGTGGGTTCCGAACCACCAAGAGCAACAGCCTTAAGTACTTAGAGAAAACCTTTTTCTCTAGAGGTACCGGTCCCACGACTCTCCGGAGATGAACAACTCCCTTGCTAGGCTAGTGTTCACCGCATGGGCCACCGAGACTCTTCCAGAGTGCGAGGCGGGAATCGAACCCGCAAGCCTAATTTTGCAGCCAAACAATTCTGTTTGTGTAAAAAATATATTCACGTTCTTCAAAACAAAACAGACAAGAGAACGCTGCTTTTGTTTTAAGACAACTTCTTCTCTGAGTGGAGGTATTATTTAGAAGTTATTTATCATTTTGGGTTCCTTTTCAACCAGTGGGGTTCTTTTTTGTTGTACCTTCTATGGAACCACAAATAGGTTCTAATGGAAACCCTCGTTTTTTCTGCTATCTGATTCTCAGAGGTTGCTCTCTCTCTGCATTGAAGTCTGCTGATTATGATACTCAAGTTCATTACCCCGATGGGTAATAGCTCGGTAATGGGTATCACTAGCGAAGTTTGTTTGTTGGCAGAAGTCGCGTAATACCGCACGTGCAATAAAGCTTGTCTTGGACAGGTGTAAGGTGCAGGGGTTTACGACATTGTAGAGCTCGCTCGAGTGAGCTCGAATGTCTGAGTCAGTGGATTACGATTGGTCGATGTAGAATGTAGATAATTACTGGATAGAAGAGCTTGGATAGACGTTGTACACAATGTACTCGAATCCGACCCGATTGAATCGACCGAGTTGAAGAACTATCTCTGTACCTATCTGTGAGGTGTCTAATGACAACCAGAGATTGACGACCGACAACCGACAACCGAGCCTAACTGATGGTAAACCGGGTAACCTGATCACTACATAACGCACGTGGCGCCAAATGATACCAACGCATCGACCTTGTCCTTCTTGCCTTTTTTTCCCTGTATTATATTTAGAAACAATCTCAAAGGAGATATCGAAACTGCATAACTTGATTTGGCTTATCATTTTATTGTAGAATATACAATTGTACAAGCGACGTGAAAGTGGATCTTAATTGCCGTTGTTACCAGATGCGGCCAGCGCATGTTGTCTCCAAAACATCTGCAATTTGAGTTTATGATAAGTGTCTAATGCTGATCAGAAGGCTTTAGTGGATAATTTGACTTATGTCCAACCATTTTGTGATGGGTTTGTTTTCCAAATTTTTTTCGTTATTCAATTTTAGTACCGTCAAACGGGATAGTTTCGCACATTTCGGGTAAATCGGACACCCCTGGATTCTCTAAATTGATGGGATAAATTATTCAAAACTGTTACAATTTCCAAGAATCAGGAATCAGTTCAAGCCTTAACTGGTTCTAGATTCTGGTTGAAAACACCCACTTTAAGTAATTTAAATTTAAACTAATTTAGGAGTGTCCAAATTTACCCCAATTGTCCGAAATTGCCCGATTTCACAGTACCTCGCAAAAGTTGTCCACCTATCCCAACTTAACATCTGGACAACCTTTCTTTTGATTGGGCAATATCTTTTGTTTCTTTATTGTATAGGAAAATTAAAAAAATGTCTTATTGGTTCTAAAATTATCGCGAATCTATGGTATGTACATTTTTTGCTAGTGAACAATATAAAACATTAGATATTTAAAAAAAAACATTTGTTTAATTAAAATTTGTTTGAAAATATGTCAAACACATGTGGATGAAATATTTGGGGGATTCAAACAAAAAATGTGTTTGAATCAATGTCACACAAACCCTTGTATCTTGCCTTATGAAAAAATATAGGAAAATCAGTTCTATAATCATTTTCTTACATTAAATTTTTTATAGTTTTGTCGTGATTATAGAAAAATCATTATAAGAAGATTAGTATACAATAAGAAATATTAAAATATTGATGCAGAATAGAATTCAAAGAGTTAAAAGATTTCAAATATGGATTTTAATGAATTTCAAGGAATTCCGAAAAAGTTCTTCAGATTTTTAGTGGTTTCTTAGATTTAAGATAAGCGGGTTGTACACTGAACAAAATTGTTAGTTGGGCCAACTATTTAGTTTGTAAGATATGGTACACTATTTGATTAGTTGGAAGAAACATTTACTTAGTTGCTGGCACTAACTGAATAGTCACTGCAACTAATAGAATTGTTGTACCCACTAATAAAATGACAGTACGGTATCTTACAAATTTGAATTTTTTTTTTTTAGAAAACTCTACGGAATAAGTTCGATTTAATTAAAATAATATCTATTTACTTTTATCAATTTCGACTATTTTGAAAGGAAATATCTTTTAATATTTTAAAGGATTCTAAAAGATTTCAAGAGATTTAAAAAATCTCAAGGGATTTTAAAGAATTTTCTAGGATTTTCAAAGATATCAAGTGATTTTAGAATTTTATTTTATTTTATTTTTAATCAAGGGGTTTCAAGTGCGAATATTAGGGAATAAATTAAATTTTATTTCAACAATTTGAAGCAATATGAAAAAAACAACATATTTTCCAAGAATTCTAAGCATTTCAAGTTATTTTAAAATATTACAAAGAATTTTAAGATGTTTAAAAATGTAAAAGGATTGTGAAATGTACATTGTGGGAATAAATTCTATTTGTTTTCTTTTTATGGGATTTTAAATTATTTTTACAGATTTCTAGCAATTTTAAGGATTTCAAAGGAATTTAAAAGAGATTATGAGATTTCAACGGATTTTTGTAGGTTTTATAAGTTTTCAAAGATTTTAATAGATTTAAAAAGATTTATAAAGGTATCAAGAGATTTTAAGGATTGTAAAGAATTTTTTTTTTTAATTTTAATGGAATTTTAAGTAATTTTAAAGATGTTAAGGTAATTCAGAAGTTTTCACTTTGTAAAGTCAACTTTTTGTAATCGCGAAAATATTAAAGGAAAATGGTTGTAGGTCTATACTTTTTTCTAAGGGCCATACAATCCCAGGCAATCTATATAGAATCTATAAAAATTGATCTAAAATCTGTAAAATTCATGGAATATTTTGCAATCTCATTCAATACATAAATTGCGGTTTAAATAAAAATTGCTTTCTTTTAGAACTTAAAAGCCAATGGCCATTTTTGGAGACCCTAAGGGTTCCTTTGGCGACTGGAATAAAAACAAGAAGGCGTCGATAAAGCAAACACTGGGTCAAAATGACCCTGTTCACTTTTTGGTTGTCTACAACTTACAACTACTGAACATTTTCACTTTAAAAAATGTAGAGGTATACTTTCAAGTATTTTAAAATAATTATAAGTATTATAAGTGTATTTAAAATATTTAACGCAGGTAAAAAAATCGCGAAAAAAAATATTTTTACAAAAAATGAAGTCTTATGAAAAAGATATAAACTTTTTTAATTTTTAATATATTTAACTAAGTATTTATGAGAATACTCTCAAAGTATGCCTAAATAATAAAAAAATAGTCCTACTTTGTACCTTGAAAAAAAGGTATTTATTTCGCATACTGATGAAAACGACAAGTCCAAATTTGAGTAAATTCGACCTCAAGCACACACACATTGGTGCTGCAACTTTTTTCAAGTGCCTGATCTCTATTTTTGGTCAAACTCAGTGACAGGGTGAAAATGACCCAGTGTGTACTCGAAGAATTAAAATTAGATTCCTTTGGACGTTCGATCGGAGTCTCCTTGTGGAAACAAATTCCTTCTCAGCAAGTGGGATTCCTTTTGGTAGCAGCTGCTCAGAAACCAAAAATCAAAGGACCATCGTTTTTTTATGAGGGGTCCATTCAATCTATATCCAAGAAACAAGTTTGATTCAAGAAAAGTTTTTTTCTGAGTGTAGGAGCTAAATTTGAGATGAGAAAAATGGTTGAAATTCATCTTAATCTTAAATTCGAGTTTTAGATTTGGATGCGTGGTACGATTAGCAAATAAGCGTTATATCGCCGGCCATTTCGATGTGTGGGGATATCGGCAATAAATCGCAGCCGTCTGAGAAGAGAGAGAGAGAGAGTGAGTCTGAGTCTGAGACTGAGGTGAGGTTACTTATGGGTGGTGCCTGTCCGTGACGTGTTACTAATGAGCGTTGGATTAGCGTTGACCTTACGTCCTGCTGGCAGCATGGGGTACGAAACTACACTGTATTTCTTATTGCAGAGGCCTACAAATATAATATCCATGCTCTTATATATTCCTTGGTACCTTACCTTCGTGAACCCGCGGGCGTTTGTTTCTTTAAAAGGACGACGGGTTACCGCCGCCCAACCCCATTACAATCGGTCACGCGTCTCCGCCGTCACGGAAAATAAATCATTTCTAAAGCTACTTACTTTTATATTTATTTATTTACAGGGTCGCGACTTGATCGGGAAACCCGGAAAAACCCGGGAATTTACTTCTAAAAGCAGTAAACTTTATGTTTTTCTTATTTCAATCATTTTTGTCAATTTATAAGAGTGATTTCTACCTTACCTACAGTCGAAAATTCTGCAGATTAGCTCAATTTACTCTAATTAAATCATAATTTATCTTCGAATTTGTATTTATTTAGAAATTTTATTAGTTTCAAAATATGTGAACTTTTCGGAAAAAGTTCTCTTTTTATGGAGAAAATAAATTCTTATGGATAAAAATTCATATTCTGGTATAAAATTTCCCGATTTTAGTTGAAGATTCATCATTTTAGTTCAAAATTCATCAGTTTTGATGAAAAATGATCTTTTCTTGTTCCAAATACAACAATTTGGATGAAGTTTTGTCTTTTTTAATTGAGAATTCAACCATTTCGTTAAGAATTAACATATTTTGTTAAAAATCGATTTTTTTTTGTAAAAAATTGTTTTTTTCTTTGAAAGTTAATCTTCTTTTAAGTTAAAAATGTAAGTACAACATTCAAATATTTATCACTTGATTCTCGGAGTTCCGATGCTTTTCCTGTCTGCTCGAATTTTTTATTCTTTTATTTATTTATTTTGCCTTGATCAGGATGCTGTATGATTGCCGAAACGTTGGTGATTATTTTTGAACAAATGTTTTTTATTGTGATTTGATAATAAAAATAAAAAAGACAAAAGAAATGAAAAGTAAAGGAAGGGGATTTGGTTGGTTATCTTCTAATTTTTCTTTTCACCTTTTTTATTTTTGTAAAAAAAATTTCTTTTTTCTTTTGTAGAAATTTTGTTATTTTTTTTTGCAAATTGCAGTAGGAACATTTTATGGTTGTTGTCCAAATCAGGTCGTTGGATTCTTCGTTTTATTTTTTAGAAAATCAAATTTATTAGGTTCAAATTTATTTATTAGTTTGGAAATAAAATTAAACATTAAAATTGACCATAAAATTAATGATGATTTTAGATAAAAATTTATCTCTTTGCTTAAACATTCATTTGTGATTAAAAAATTTATTATTTAATATTTAGTTAAAAAATTATATTTTTTAGTTGAAAATTCATATTTTTTCATCGAAAATAATCTTCTTGGTTGAAAATTTATCTTTTTGGTTCAAAATTCAATTGTTCTAGAAAATTCTTCCAAGTTAGAATTCGTCACAATTTTAAAGTATCCCTTTCCAAATTTTGATAGAAAAAGAAAATACAGCAAGTAGTTTTTTTTTCTATAGTTCTTTCGTTAAAAATTAATTTTTTTGTTTAAAGATTCATAATTTTACTTGAAAATTCGTCTTTTGATTTTTAGATTTGTCCATTCTATTTGAAGATTCACTGTTTTAGTTGAAAATTCATCGCTTTGTTGAAAATCATTTTTTTTAATGAAAACTACACTTTTCCAGTCGAAAATTCAACTGCTTTTCTAAAAATCCAATTTTTTTGTTCGAGAATTAGATTTTAACGAAAAATTCTACTATTCCATTTTGGGTAGAATATATTATTTTTGTATAAAAATCGATATTTTTTATCGACAAAATTAACCTATTTTTTGAAAATTCATGCAATTTGTGGAAAATTCGTTTTTTTTTTTTAAATAATATTATTGGTTGAAAATTCATCTTTTTGGTTAGGTATAAAATTTAACAATTTCAGTTGATTTTTTGATTTCAAGATGATGAATTCCAATTCATTTTAGTTGAAAATTCATCAGTTACGTTGAAAGTAAATTTTTTTAAGTAAAAATGTAACCGTTCCATTTTGTGTACAAAATTGACTCTTCGAGATCGAAATTTAACAGTTTGAATTAAAATTTGTCGTCTTAAATTGAAAATTCATTTATTTCGATAAAAATACACGTATTTCGTTTAAACAAAAAAATTTTTTGGTAAAAAATGATTCTTTTCTTTGAAATTTAATGTCTTTGTTTGAAAATACTTCTTTTCGGTTAAAAAAATTTATGTATTCCAGCTAAATATTTAAAATTTTAGTTCGAACATTCATTTTATCCTTTAAGTCAGTAATGAATTTAGTTGGTTGAAAAATAAACCCTTTTGTTCGAAATTATTTTTATTAGAGAGGATTAATTATTATTTCATGTTTTTTGTTAAAAAATCGTAGGTTTTGGTAGAAAATTATTCTTTTAGTATGCAAATTAATCTTATTGTTTAAAAATTCAAGTATTTTAGTTAATTATTCATAATTGATTTCAAATCGTAGATTTAAAATTATTTATGTCTTACGATTTGAAATCAATAAATATCAACGATCGAAGAAAGGATTGATTTGTTTCATCAAATCATTTTACAATTATTCATAATTTTAGTTAAAAAATAATCTGTTTGGTTTAAAAACTCACTATTCCAGTTGAACATTCATAATTTTGTTTAAAAATTCATTTCTCTTGTAATTTTTGGCTCTGTTGTGTTAAATTTTGTTTAGAATGAACATCATAATTTAAAATAAATTTTTGCGACAAATATGAATAGGGGGCATTCACAAAATACGTGATACATTTTTTAGGAAATCCCCCCCCCCTGCTAATACTTTTTCCGTTGGTCTTTACGTAGAGAACCATACTTTGGTAAACCCCCCCCCCCCACCCCTAAATCTATTACGTATTTTGTGAATGATCCCATACGTTACTTTTAGTTGACCGGAAAAATGGAATAACTTGACCGGGAAAAACCGGGAGATGACACTCTGATTTATTTCCTCTTTTACCTAGGTGATCTGCGAGACATCAGAGACCCAAAATAGCGAGATTGTTAGTCATAGACATAGAGCGTCTAGCTAATTTGTCACTCGTCATCTCGAGCTACGCGACAGTAGTAGAAAAATGTCGTGTTTGGTCAGACAAGTCGCCAGTCAGACCTTAGAGAAATGACAGACGACTTGGTCGCTCTTTATCTTGCTGAAAAAGAGCCCAGAGATAAATTCTGGAACGTGAGACTAGACTAGTCTATCCCGTGCAAATGAGATCTTTCTGTTTTCCTTTTTCTCCTACACCGCAAACATATCCTGAAAAATTACACCTTTTCGACCAATAATCATTCCTCCTGTCTTTCTGCCTACTTGTACTCATATATCCTTTATCTAAGTGCTACCTTTATTGGATGTGCTACTTTCGGAACTACTCGTTTTGTTCCACGAGAAGATATTAGCTCATTATTCATTTTATTTAGTATTTCAATTTAGAGATGAATAACAGCAGCAGTATAGTGTCGTAAACATATATATGCTTTTTGGCGTAGCGGTATAGACATATATAGAATTATGGATGAAAGCAATAAAAGATTTGCATGAGTATCCTTAATCAGCCTTCCTTTGTCTAACTGAGCCGCTAGCACCTATCAGACTCTTAATTAGGAAGAGGAAATGTTCGGCCAAGTTTTTTTTACCAACTCAAAACACTTTTACTCATTCTATAATCCTGTCTAACAGTTATCTGAAGTTTATTTTTGTTTTCTTAAGCTTGGAATTACGTTCCTAGGTTAAAAATTTTCCAATTCAGGTTTGAAACATGATACCCTTGACCCCAGAAAATTACGTACGTTACAGCAAAATTGGGATTTTCTCTGTCCTTAAGAGGGCCCCTTCGAGGTTTATCCCCAGGCTTCGAAAAATATTTATCCGTAAAATCCAAGATTCTGCAATGCTTCTGGAATTTAGATTTTACTGAATTTCTTGTAAAATCTTTTCTGTTTTAAAATCGAAGATATAATACCTGAAAAATTATGAAAGTTTTACCACGGCGGCCACTAACCGGGAGCTGAAAAATAGCCGAGAATTTTTTTGAAAATCGTGAATTTTACGGATTTCATTTTCTTCATTAAAATATATATCGAAGATCATTTTATATTTAAGATTTTAAAGTTAGTTTTTCGGTTGAAAAAAAGTTTGAACTATATATATTCAGGAATTTAAAGCTCGTCTTATTGAATTATTCAAATAGTTAAATTCCTTTATATTTAAAAACTAAATTTTTTTTAGATATTTAACATATTAATATAATAGGTAACCTAAATTTATGAAATTTATTTAATTACTTATAACTGATATAATAAAGTTATACTTTAGGAATACTTTAAATAACTCGCAAATAAATGGAAAAACTGATTTTTCAATTAATTTTTCTTTTTGATTTCACTATTTCCTTCAGGATTTGATTATTTTGTTAAAAATTCAACTATTTTCTTAAAAATCCATCTTTTTGGTAAAAAATTTGACGGTTTTATTGAAAATTCATTGCTTTCGATAGTAAATTCATCCTTTTGGATCGAAAATTCATCTTTTGATAGAAAATTCATATTTTTTTATGATAGTTCATGTTTTAGGGTCGAAAGATAATTTTTGTAAATAAAAAAGTATATTATGATATTTTTAATCCAAAATTAATCCCTTTTTATTAAAAATTCTACTATTTGTTAAAAAAATTATTAATTTTGTTTTAAATTAAACTGTTTTATTGAAAATTAATCTTTTTTAGCTAAATCTAGATACTTTTAATTTCAAATGTCAGTTGTTATTTTTTGTTTGGGATGAATATTTTACTATTTGTTTCAAAATTTAATATTTTTTTTTGGAAATCCAATTTTTTACAAATTAGTGGAAATATTAATAATTTTGATAACAATTCAGTTTTTTAAAACGTCATCCTTTTTAGTCGAAAATTTTACTGTTTTGTTAAAAATTGATCCGTTTGGATTCAAAATCTTTTTTTTTTTTTTTTTTTGATACATAAATAATATTTTTTGGTTGAAAACTCATCTTTTTTTAACGTTAATTCCTGTTGTTTGAAAAATCTATCATATTTTTGGTTTAGAATTCATATCTTCTCTTCAAATATTCTACTGTTTGGTTCAAAATTTAATTATTTTCTTGAAAATTCTACTGTTTTCTTAAAAAAATCATCTTTTTTAGTTAAAAGTTCATTATTATTTTTTTTCTAAAAGCCGACTATTTCTTGATACAGAATTCATCTCTTAATTAAAATTTCGACTATTTAGTTAAAAATTTAATTATTGGGATAAATTAAACTAATTTTATGAAAATTAAACTTTTTCTTACCAAATTTCTTCTTGGTGGAAAATTTAGCTTTTCAGCTGAAAATTTAACTATTTCGTTAAGAACTCATCTTTTTTGGATGAAAATATAACTACTTGGTTGAAAGATGTACTAGTTTGTTAAAAATTAATTTTATTTTAACAATCACCTATTTGGTTTAAAATTAAAATTTTTGTGGAGAATTCGTTTTTTTTCGGTTGAATTCAGCTGTTTCATTTTTTTATTGTTGAAAATTAATGTTTGAAACGAAAAATTTTATGATTCCATTTTTGGTTCAAATAATGTCTTTTTTAGTTAAAAATTTAACTCTTTGGTTTAAAATTCATTTTCCTTAATTGAAAATTCATCTATTTGGTTGATGATTCAACAGTTTTCTTCAAAATTCTTTTATTTTTGTTTGTTAAATTTAAGTGGTTGAAAATTCATCTTTTGTTGTAAAAAGTAATCTTTCTTAGTTGAAATTTTTGTTTTTGTTGGAACGTCAACTGTCCACGAAAATATACAACTGTCCATGAAAAAAAAATTCGTATCTTTTATTGAAAACTCATTTCTTTGTTAGAATATCTTTCCTGGTTGAAAATGGACCTATTTGTTAAGAATTGAATCTACTTCGACTTGACATAAATTTTATTAAAAATAATTCATCCCCTATTTTCGTTAAAAATCGCCCATTTATTTTCCGCCGAGGAGGGGGGAGGGGCGTAGACGGCGGTTCAAAAATAGACCAAAATTGCTGCAACGTAGTTTATGGTCGGCCCCTCATAAAGAGATGACCCAGAGATAAGAGATAATACGGGAATGGATTTCTTGGACGAAAATTAAAAATCGATGGGCACAAAGTGTACGATCTATACTCTATAGAAGGAAAGGGGTTAGTATGGAGCTTTCAAAGATACGCAAAAGATAAGAATTTCTTTTTGATTTATACTTTGGTGCCGGCCGAGGGAAGGCAAAGGTGCAGAAGAAGATAGGGGCTCTGAAGCCGGTCCGCCATAGGCGAGCAACGCCATGACGGTCCTTTGACCCATTTGACCCCATGCGCACTTCTTGCCATGCATTATGGCGGCTGCTCGAGGCCCTCGGTCGGCCCTTGCTTCATCCTTTCCCCGTTCGAGTCCATGCGGACCAACCAGATTACGTCTCTCTCGCACTCACTCTCTCGCACTCACTCTCTCTTGTTCTCATCGCATTATCCCACACGTAATCGAACTCGTGAGATGATGCCGGTTTTCACTTCGTACTCAGCGTAGGTACGGCCATTCTGCGGTTTTCAACTTGTGCGCCTTGCACACTCAATTTCAGAACCCAAAAGGCCCTTGCCTTGCCCTTCCTCCCAGTAAACGAGAAAAGGTTCAAAGAAACCATAAGCGGAATTACAATTTGGAATCCCTCTGATTTCCCTTTGTGCACCATGTTTCTGATTCGCAAGATGGCATTTTGTACAGTTTTGGGTTACTAGGAAATATTGCAGAAAAGGAATCCAAAATGATAAATTTTTCTGAAGGAGCAGCCAGTTGGACCCCCCCCCCAAAAAAAAAACAAAAAGAATTTTAATAGAGACTTTTATAAAAGAAGTTATTTTTCTCTTTGCCCATGATGAAATTTTATCTAGTGATAGGTTATGTAGCAAACTTGTAAGCCTAAAGGCTTATTCATATGCAAGAAACTTTTCGACTCTATTTGTCGATCGATAAATGTAAATCAATCTCTAACTTACCAACCCAACTTTGCAAGTGGTTGGTGTGTGAATGCGCCTTAAAGTTCTGATTGAAGTCGCCAAAAAAACCCTAATTCACTAAAAGGAACCCTTTGGGGTCACTGCAGGTTTCTATTGAAGTTCAAGTTCTAAAAGATACCAAATTTTATTTAAGCCACAACTTTAGTAAAACCTCAGTTTTTTCAAACTTATGTCCTCATTTCTGATGACCTAAAATGAAAATTTTGACTGTTTAATTAATTCAATTTTGAAAACTTGACATGTGTGGAATTTGACCAATATTTAAAAAGAAAGCAAGACACCGAATTGCTTAAATACTTAAATTCTAAAAAGTATTAAACATAATTAACATATTGTACAAATTATGCTCAATTATTTAAATACAAATTTTGACCTTGGAAAAGTATTTTCTATCATTTATAAACTGAGAGAATAAACATACAATTTTATTATTTTGTGCTACATTAAAAAATATCGTTAAAAAGAACAAAGTTAATCTTTTTGCATGAAAATTCGAATAGTTTGTTCAAAATTCATCTTATTTGGTTGAAAAGTCAACTATTCGGTTGAATATTCCATTTTTCATTGAAAATTCCATTATTTTTTAGAAAATTCGTTTGTTTATTCAAGATTTATAATTATAATTAGCAATTCATTTCATCGGTTCAAAAATTATATATTTTCTTAAAAATTCGTCTTTTGAAGTAAAATATTAATCTTCTTGATAAAAAATGCATATTCTTAGATAAAACTTCATTTCTTTAATTGAAAATTTAACAATTTCGTTGAAAATTCATTTTTAATAGCTTGAAAATTAATTTCTAATTTAAAAAATTATTTTATTTTTGATTGAATTTTTTCTTAGTACAAAATTTATGTAAATTAATATCTTTGGTGAAAAATGCAACTATATTTTCTGAAAATGATTTTTTTCTTGTTAAAAATTAATTTCCTAAACTTGAAATATAAATATACCATTTTTGCTAAAAAATGAATCTTTAATATCTTTGTGGTTGAAAATTCATTTTGTTGAAAAGTGTTTTTTTTTTTTTGCTAAAAAATAATTTTCCAAACAATAAATAAAACTATTCATTTTTGGCTCAAAAGTAATTTTTAAAGCAAAAATTTAAATAATCCTTTTTTGATTGAAAATCTTTATCTTTTTTAGCGGGAAATTCATGAAAATTAATATAATTCGTTAAAAATTAAACTATTTTTTGATAATTGTTTTATCTTTCTTGTTGAAAATTAATTGTTTAAACTTGGACAAAAATTCAACTATTTAGTTAAGAATTTATTTTTCTTATTGCAGATTCATCATTATAGTTAAAAATTCATTTTTTTAAAATAAAAATTCATCTTTTTAGTAAAAGAATCATTTTCTTGATTGAAAATTTAACTATTTTGTTGAAAAGTGGTTTTTCATCTTGAAAAAAATTATTTTCATAACTGCAAATATTACTATTTCATTTTGGTTGACAATTCATCTTTTTATTTGGCAATTGATCTATTTTGTTGAAAATTCGTCTTTTGCATTAAAAAAATAATCTTCTTGGATTTAAATTCAATTTTTTTTATTGAAGATTACTCATTTTAGTTGAGAAAATTTCTTTTTTTCTTCGATTCATTCAAATGTTTTTGATTGTTGAAGGTTGAGAATTCAACTACTTGCTTAAAAGTTGATCAAGTTTGTTACATTTTTTAAAATTAAAAATTCATTATATTATTTGAAAATTATTCTTCTTGGTCAAAACTACATATTTTTTGCTAAAAAATTAATGTTATTGCTTGAAAGTTTTTTTGTTGTTGTTAAATATTAATTTCTCTGGTTAAAACGTAACCTGAAAGAAAAAGTTATAATGGTCAAGAAGAAAAAGAAATTGGTCAGGCAAAAGTGAGAATAAGTTAGGAAATTTCGAAATTGTTATTTTTTTCTAAAAACCCACTTTTTTAAATGACGCGCCTTAAGATTGAAGGGGATGAGAAGCACCTCTTACTTTATAATACAGATTGAATAATATTTCCCCAGGCCGTGTGGCCGTGCGGTCCCACAGACCGCACTACATCTTTTCGGTAATTGCGGGGTTGAAAACACCGGCACCCTTAATTGGCAATCTAACTTGCCCTGTGTGACGCTCCCCTCTTTCTTTGACTAATTTTAGCATGGATATGAAACATAATAAACGGCAGGTTTGGTGTCGCTGTCGCTGACATGGACGTGAAGGCTGAGGCGAATCTAAGGAAAGTGTTGCAATTGTGGGATAGTCCTGGCTTGTAAAGTGATCTTTGCGACCACTTCCTGCCTTCGGGGCAACCGGGGTGGCAGGGGATCCGATGACCAGTTTGAGGTCGGCGATGACCGACGTGGGAAAGGATCGTTACCGCCTGGATCCTCTTGGCTCTTGGTTTGCCAGTCTTGGCCACTTTTCTTTTCTCTCCTCTCCTCATTCTCCTCCCCCCCTCCCCCTCCACTCTTTCTCCCTTCTTCTTTTCTTCTTTGCTTCTTTGCTTCTTCACCTTCTCTTTTTTTGCGTGCACTCTTCCCCCGCACACTTTACATAATTTATTTCCTCCTTATCTAGCGAGACTCAAGCGCACCACCATTATTTATCAGCGAACGTGCGTCATGCGCTTTCACAGAATCGTTCACCAGCACAGTCGGATGTCACACTCATTTTCTCTTGGATCTTGCCAACAAAGGGACAATTTTCTAAAAATCTAAATCCTAGAGAGTTGCTTAGTGAAGGCCGGTTTTAAAAATTAATATTTATATTTAAGGCCATGTATCAGATGTGAAATTAGTCACGTTCTGTCAGCATGGTCAATCCTAAGCCATCAGTAACTCAAATGAATTTTTTTTATTGTAGATGCTGAAAAAAAGACTAATGTTAAGTGAAAAAATTGCCTTGACGCCGTTAGCCTTCAGGCAAATTCTTTTTTTACTTTCAATTGACCGACTCGAATAAAATATAGGCTTGGTGGATTAGTAAATTAGTTGATACTTGGTAGGCTACAATCTTAATTCAAATCAGTCAAAAGTGACTGGCTTGAAGTCAGTTTTGTTTGATTTAAATAATGGGGATTCAATGACTGACAAATCAGTCAAAAATGACTTTTCGAATTAGTCAATTTAAGTCACAGATGAATTCAGTCATTTTGAATGATCCAATCTGTTGAATCTTCAACAACAAAAAATGATTATTTAACCAACCAGAATAACTTTCAATCAAAAAGGCGAATTTTTGTACAAAATAGTTCACTCAAAAAAATGTCTGGTTATATCAACCAGTTGTTTTTTTGAGTGTTAAACTTTCAAATTAAAACTTAAATTTTTAACTGAAAAAAAGATAAATTTTCAAACGAAGAAACGAATTTTAGGAAATAATTGAATTTTCAACTTAAAAAGATAATATTCAACTGAAAATATAAATTTAAAAAAGTAATTAATTTTCAACAAAGAAGTAGACGAATTTTCAAGAAGACATTAATTATTCATTTTTAATTTTAGTTAAATTTGTAACTGAAAATGATCGGTTTTCAAACAAAAATGAAATCCTTAAATTTTCAGTTAAAAAGTAATTTTTTAACAAAATAAATCCAATTTTTAACAAAATAGTAAAATTTTCAACTGAGATAAGTTTGTTGAACAAAAATTTGTTCAACAAACAAGTTCAACTTTTAGCAAATTAGTTGAATTTAATAAAAAATTAATTTTTTTAAAAAAAGATTAATTTTATACCAGCAGAGACCAATTTTTGATAAAATTACTGAATTTTCAACCAAATAGTTGAATTTGTAACTAAAAATGATCAATTTTCAACCAAAAATGAAATGCTTTAATTTTCAGTTTAAAAAAATAATTTCGTAACAAAATAAATCGAATTTTTAATAAAATAGACCAATTATAAACCAAAATCATGAACCTTCTACGAGAAAAAGGAATTTTTAATAAATTAGATCAACTTTTAACCAAGTATTCAAATTGTCAATAAAAAACATGAATTTTGAACAAAAAGATTAATGAACTGATATTTCAACCCAAAAATATTTCAATATTGAAGAAAAATCAGTTGATGTTTGGAACAAAAAAGAATAACTTTCAACAAAGATTTATTTTCTGCAAAATAGTTACATTTTCACCCATAAAAATGATATTTTAAAATAAAATGATGAATCTTTAAAAAAAAACAAAAATTAATTTTTAACAGAGTACACTTGAGCTTATTTATACCAAGTAGTTGCATTTTCTACTAAAAGATATAAACACTCTACAAAAAATTTGTTCATTTCAAATAAAAAAACAATGATATTTTATTTAAAAAGACCTTAATTTTGAATTAAAAAAGAAATAAAAAATAGTGGAATCCAACCAAAAAGGACAAATTTTTCTCAAAATGCTTGATTTCTTTACCAAATACTTGATCTTTATTCTGAAAACGATCGTTTTATAACAAAAAAATGAAATACTTAGAATTTCAATTAACAAAATTAATTAATGAATTTTCAATGAAAAGGATTAAATTATCTGTCAAAAAGAAGAATTTTCAACAGAAATACACGAAATTTAAAATAAAATCGTAAATCTCTGAATAAAAAAATTAATTTCTAACAAAGTAGTTCAACTTACAACCAGAAGATATAAATTCTGAACGAGAAATGTAATATTTGATGTTTCAACCTAGTCATTTTAACTTTAAATCAAAGACAGTTTAATTAAACCTGTAATTGATGCAATCAATCACTTTTAATGACTTTTAATGGCAGTAACTTTCACTAATTAAATCTATCATTTTGATTGATCTAATCCTTAACTTTAAAAGTGTTAACCAGTCAATTAATGTCAATTCTAATCACTCATTAAAATATAGGCATTCATAATTAAGAATTTTAATATAGAAATAATTTTACTATTTTATCATAACAGACAAATCAGTCGCTTCCATTGATTAAAAATCAGTCACTTCAGGTGACATTTTTATTCCGTCAGCAATGTTGATTATTGACTAATTTATCTGTTGAAACGACTATTTTTTCAGTATAAATTACTGATTGGTCAGTAGAAATTATGGCTTTTTAGTAAAAGAATGCCTAAATATTATAATCTGTCAAATTTTGACTGATTTAAGTTTTAACTGATTTAAATTTAGAGTTCATCTCATAAGTAAGATATCAGTGCATCAGCAGAGGCAATAAATAAATAGTCTTTAATTCATGGATTCTATTGTGCATTGTCGCAAGAGTCGGCACTACACACAGGAGTATAATGTCGCATCTGTTGTACAATGGATTATGATCGGAAGAAACGCGTTCGATAATATAATACCCGCTACTTGTTCTGGTACAAGTCCTCACAGTTATATTATTTGCATCGACTACCAGATCCGTGACCAAGATCTCGGTTCCCACAAAAAGTATCTCGAACGATTTTTTTCTTCTCAAAGAAGAAAAAACATTTCCAATATTTTTTCGTTCCGCATCGAATTTTTGAAGTAGTCTATCAAATGAGTATGTGTACTCGAAAAACGATTCGGTTTGACTTTGTGAAGCTCTTTACCTGGGGTGCTTGCTAGAGAGATTGATCAGCGACCTGGATCTCCAACGAAATTTTTTTAATCTAAATCTTTTCGTAAACAGAAAATTCGGTTAATTCAAGAAACAAAATTTCGTGGGTCAATCGTAAAGTTTGTTAAATCAACCTAAATTTGATTTAACAAAATTTTCATGATCATCCAAGAAAATAGTTTTTTTGATTCAAGAAAGATTTTTTCTGAGTGTATAACCGTTAAAGTACAATGGAAGTGAAAAGGAAAGTTTGCCAAATTTAGGTCAATGACAAACAAGATATATTCGCTGGTTCTGAATTGTGAAAATCACATTAACCTTTTTTTATTATGTTATTTTTTTATTATGTAATCAATTTTTTTAAAATAATTGCTTATTTTGCGCCCGCTCTAGAAAATCGTGCATGTGCTATAAAAGTATTATTTTTTCCCCATAAATGTCTGATCTGATCTGATGCTTTAGCACCTGTTAGAAATAATATTTTCCTGCATTGACGTTTACAATGACAGCTATATAGACTATGACACTGACTTGTGTGTCGAACATGAGAACCGCCTTCTGAAGCCGCGGAGATATTATAAAAGTATTATATCTAGCGATTGCTTTCTGATATATTGGCTGGCGTCTACAAAATTGATTAGAAAAAACGATGTTATATTTTTTTCGAAATAATAATTTTTTAAATAAATAAGACCAGATGTTGGACTCATGTAATTATTGACACTATTTCGAAAAAAGTGACATTTATAAGACACTACTGTCTCAAAAATTTTTCGCTAATGCCTCACGTAATTTTTGTAAATTAAATTTTTTTCTAGATTTATTTAGGGGTCTTTGAAAAGTAAAGTTGCAAGTTGAATTGAACCAGAAAGAAAACGAATTTCCAACCAAATAGTTTAATCTTTAAGAAAAGGAGGTTTTTATTCAAACACAGTTGAATTTCATCTAAAATGTTGAAATTTCAAAATAAGAGTTCAGTTTTTAACAAAATAGTTAAATTTTCAACCAAAAAATATTAACTTTTTACCAAAAGAAATGAATTTCTAAATAAAAAAAATTAATTTTCAACCAAAAATATTAATTTTCATCCAAAAAGATAAATTTATAATCAAACAGATTAATTATCTGCTAGAAACGCCGAATTTTCAACAAAATAACTAAATTTTTAACCACATAGTTAAATCATCAATTGAAAGAATAAATGATTGATAAAAAACGAATTTTAACTAAAATTGTGAATCTTTAACAAAAAATGCACTTTTAAGAAAGATAGATCAATTTTTAACCAAAGTGTTGAATTTTCCACCCAAAGAGATTAATTTTAAGTTGAATTTTCAAGCAAAAAAAGCGAATTTTCAACTAAAATGATGAATTTTCAATAAAAAAAATGATTTTTCAACCAGAAATATTAATTTGCGACCAGAAAGGCCAAATTTTCATAAAAATTAATACATTTTGAACCACATAGTTAAATTTTCTACCAAGAAGGTGAATTTTCTATCAAAAAGACAAATTTTAAATAAATTACATATATTTTTCACTTAATAATACATTTTCAACGAATTTGTTAAATTTGCCAACAACTGCTTAAATTTTTGATTAAAACAAGTTAATGTTTACTAAAAAATGAATTTCCAACTAAAATTGTAAAGGAAAACAGTTTAATTTTTAACCAGCGTTGAATTTTTCACCTGAAAAGATAAGTTTTTAACATTACAGTTTAAGTTTGTACCAAATACTTGATTTTTTCCAAATTGTTGAATTTTTAAGGAAAAAAACGAATTTTCAACAAAGAAAAAAAAAGCTTTGAAGAAAATATTAAAACTTTTAACCAAGGCGCTGAATTTTCAACGAAAAATGGATTATGTGTGATTTCAGCAATACAATATTTTAGTTAAAAATAACAAACAGTTGAATTTAATTAACAGAGACGAATTTTAAATAAAATATTTGAATTTTGAACCAAAAGAGATTAATTTCCCAACAAATAATAGTTGCATTTCTAAACAAAAAATTTTATTTTCTCTATAAATTGTCGAATTCTTAAGAAAATTCATCTTTTTACAACAATTTAGTTAAATTTTCTAACGAATTGTTGAATTTTGAAGCAAATAATACAATAATAATAAATGATAAAAAATTATAACATTTCTGCAGAGAGGGATGATTTTTTAAAACAAAGGGAAGAATGTACAGCAAAGCAGTTGAATTTAAAATTTTAAAAATTTGTTAGTCAAAAAATAAAACAAAATGCGATCAAATTTTTTAATTTTCAAGCCAAAAACACGAGTTATCAAGAATACAGATAAAAATTTAACAGAAAAATTCAAGTTTGAATCTAATAAGATAATTTTTAGCCAAAAATTTAACAGCAAACGTTTCAACCTAAAAGAATGAACTTTCGTCAAAAATAGTTAAAAATTTTGATCAATAATAGACATTAACATTTTAAATAAACATTGAAGTTCATTTTTAATACTTAAAAATGTTATGACACATAATAAAATTGCTGAATACTCTTCTCACTACCACAGGGAGCCAGGACATGACCGTATGATCGCAGATTCGCAGCTATTTCAGCAATTTCTGGCGAAACAGCTGTTTCGCCAGAAATTGCTGAAATAGTTGCGAATCTGCGTCAAAAATAGTTAAAAATTTTGATCAATAATAGACGTTAACATTTTAAATAAACATTGAAGTTCAATTTTAATGCCTAAAAATGTTATGACAAATAATAAAATTACTGAATACTCTTCTCACTACCACAGGGAGCCAGGACATGACCGTATGATCGCAGATTCGCAGCTTATTCAGCAATTTCTGGCGAAACAGCTGTTTCGCCAGAAATTGCCGAATAAGCTGCGATAAATGCCAAGGTGGGTTGTCGTAGTGAAGGACACTGATCCACTAACCCAGACCTCCTAATTAGATAATTTCTTATTCATAAGTTGAAATGCCCCTTATATTTCTGATTCCTTGCTCAGCAATTTGTCTGCAAGTTGAAGAAATCAGGGAAGGAAGGTATGATCACTGTTCTCGTGTATTAGAATAATTCAATCAATCACTGTATTTATATTTGAGATCAGTTAACGACACTGATTATCTGAAGCACTCTGTCTGTACTGCACCTTCGCACGAGTGATCACGATTCACGAATCACGAATCACGAAAGCACTATCTATATGTATATGCTGCCTACATTGATTATAGGATTCCCGTACGTGTAGATTGTGTAGAGTGTAGTGTACAACTGTGTAGTGTGTATTCTGTAGAGCGTAGGTGGGCAGTTGGAACAAGCAGCGAACAACGCGTTTATTCAAATACATTCAATTAATTTCCATAGGCCGATAACAATGGCTCCCTGGTGTGTATATAGCCTGCCAAGACAATTCCCCTCCGTTGCACGTGAGTCTGCCTCTATACATCTTATCAGACATCAAAATAAGTATAGATAATTATTTCTAACAGATATATTGTATAGAAATTCCAACTCGAAACATGTATAGTCATCCTTTGTGATACCTTTGATCCACGCATAATCATTATTTATATCAAAATAAAAATTACACAAACTTACTCTCTCAATTTTAATTGGTAGTCATTTGAATTAGTAATTATTATACTTTCTATCATTTCTTTTCTTTATTATTATTAGTTAATTACTAATTCTTCAATATTTGAATTTTTTCCCTTTAATTTATGCTGAAAAAAGATCTTCTCTTTCACTGCACTGGGAATCGAACCACAGAACTTCCGATTGCCGGTCGGTTGCCTTTCCCTTAAGCTACTAGAGAGATCGAAAGAAGAATCCTTTTTCAGAAATACAAGCATTATTTTGCCAGGTGTTTCAAGTCAAATTTATCAAGGGATCAATATTATCATCAGGGATAAAAAATTGAAACTATTGTTCTGTGGCTCAAATCCCAGCGGAGCGAAGGAGAAGAGATTTTTTCAGAAAAAAATTATTAAAAAAAATGTTTTATTCATATCTTCATCTCGTCTGAAAAGACGTTAAGAATTTCCGTTATTCTCTGATGATAATACAGATTCCTTGAAACCTTTGGTAATTGCAAGAAATATTTTATTGATTTATTTATATTCTTTATGTGCAATGGAAAATTAACAAACTTTATTATTTTCAACAAAATTTATATTTTTGAGCCTAATATTTTTTAAATATGAAAAATATATTTCGATTTTTATTTAAACTATTTTTTTTAGTTGAAATAAAAATAATCAAAATTCCTATTCTTTTATAGATTTTCATCAATGTGAACTAAATTGATGGGCTCAATTAAGAAAATACAACTAGTACTAGTTGAAAGTTAGTTTTTTTTCTTGAAAAGTATACTATCATATTTTTCATTATTATTTCCTCTTTTTGTTTAATAATTAAATTATCTGGATGAAAATTAGATATTTTTTTTAATTCAATAATTTTGTAAAAAATTCAACCTGTCTAGTTAAATTCTTCTTTTTGGGCTGAAAATTTACTTTTAGATTGGAAATTCATATTTTCGATTGAAAATATAACTGTTTTTTAAGATTTGCCTTGTTGATTTAACAATTGAACAATTTAGTTAAACATTTTTTTTGCTGACTCAAAAATCTTTCCTGTCCGAAAAATTCATCTCTTTGGTTAAAAATTAATCTGTTTTGGTAGAAGATTTAACCATTTTCTTAAAATTTCGTTTTTTTTATTGAATTAATTTTTTTTTTAATGAAATTATCTTTTGTTTTTAAAAAACAACAGTTTTGTAGAAATCTCATTTCTCCAGCTTGAAAATTTTACAATTTCGTTAAATATTCATTTGTTTGGTCGAAAATAAAATTATTTGGTTAAAAGCTTGTTTTATCTTGATTGAAAATTAATTTTTCAATAAAAATTCAAGAAATTCCATTTTTGGTCGAATTTTATTTTTTTTTTAGTTAAAAATGTATGTATTGTATAAAATTAGTCTTTCTATCTTAAAAATTAAAAAAAATGTTCGAAGTTATGCTTTTCGATTTAATATTAAACAATTTAGATACCATTTTTTTTCTTGGATGAAAAATTGTCATATTGGTTTGAAAATTTATATTTTTTCATTTCTTTCAGTTCATTTAACTATTTGTTGCAGATTTATAATTTTAATTGATGATACATATTTTTTTTTTAATTTAACTATTTTGTTAAAAAATAAGTTTTTTGTTGAAAAATAAATTTTCTAACGGAAAATTAAATTATTTCGTTTTTGTTTAAATATTTAACTTTTTTAGCTTAAAATCCATGTATTCTGTATCAAATTACTATTTTTAGTTTGAAAATTTAAAAATTTTTGTTCAAAGTTATCCTTTTTTATTTGAATTTAAACAATTTGGATAAAATTTATTTTCTATCTTGACAGAAAAATCTTTCTGACTTGGAAGTCAGTCATATTGGTGCATAAATTCATCTATTCATCTTTTTTTATTCCAAATTTAGCTATTTTTTTCTTATTATAATTTTTTGGTTTGAAAATTTAATTATTTAATTTTTGGTAGAAAATTAACCCTTTTTAGTTAAAAACTCATGTACTTTATTAAAAAATCATCTTCTAACGGTAGAAAATTCAACGATTTTTCTAAAAAGTCACCTATTCTATTGAAGTCTCGTTTTTTTAATAAAATTTAACTGTTTGTTTATGCAAAATTGAAAAGTTTTCTTTGAGATATCAACTTTAAAATTTTTCTTCATTAGTTCATCATTTTTTGTTGAAAATTCAACTATTTGATTAAAAGATGAACTGCTTTTATAATTTTTTTTAGTAGAAGATTTATAATTTTAGTTGAAAATTGATAATTCTTTTTTTAATTTCTGGGGGGGGAGGGGTCAAACATGCAGAAGGTGTGTAGTTGGAAATTAGCATTATTGTAGGTCCTGAGATGATAAATAAATGAATAATTACAAAAAAAATGTTCATCATTATTTTCAGTTTAAATGAAACTTTCTTTCTCAAATCTTGAAAAATCCAGATAATTATACGATAAATTATAAAGTTGAGAGGCTATTCTGAGAATTAGGTATTTTGTCAAATACTTTTCTTCGATGCTAATATATTAGACAGGCTGGTATTCTTGTGGAGAAATTTACAACGTGAAAATCTATAAAGGTGTTCAAATAAATATTTATCGACGGGGATTTTCTGATCATAACGCGTGGAAAGAAACAGTATTGTGGTATAGAATCTATATTTCTATAGACTCTTTGGGTCTGTTAAAGAGTCACTTTTGGGGCAGGAGGGATTCGAAGTTGCAGAATGACAAATCTTCAGGGCGACTGCAAAAGGGTCGGGAGGATTTGAATGCCGCGATGAGGGTGAATTTTCAAACTCGTGTTCTGTGCCAGCATTTAATTCCCCGAGCTTATTCTCAACTTTTCGGAATTTCGTACCTCACTTCATAACGCAAGCACGCGTATAATTATTTTTAGAAGCCGGATATTAGTAACAAAATCATAGTTTTTTTCTGCAAATCTTGTAATAATGATCTGTAAGATTTTTAATACAAAATTTTATGCAAATTCTTTTTTCAATCTAAAAACAAACTAATGAACACTCTACTAAAATTATTAATGACCATGAGTGGAAAAAATTGCAATACAAGTGATTGAAAATTCGGTTAGATTTTTTTAATTACAGCGTTTAGACCGGGGATGGGCTACGCTTTTTACAGCAGCTATAACTCGACAATTACATCGTGTAATTCCCCATGATGCGTAATTAAATTCCTTTTTCGGGCCATGAGCAAATAATTGGTCAGTGATTCGAGGAATCGTTCTAGAAAAGTGTGTGGAGAATGTGGAGGAGGGAATGCGTTGAAGTAGGAAACAGGGAGATCAGGGCCAATACGGATTTCAGAAAAGATGTGCGCGAATGCTGAATAGCTGCGCCCTTGATACAACATGGAGTATAAGGGTTGGGACGAGCGTAGGGGCCTAATTAATGGTGCGGCACCTAAACACGTCCTTTAGATTATTATGAATTCCTCATCCATATCTCTCTCCAACTCAAACTTCTTCTGAAAGCAGACCTGAGTTTTTGGGTTTAGATACAAAGAATAGACATTTTTCCGGAAGAACTTGGTAAAAAAAGTACACGACGAGGTTAATAAGTGTACTTGATATTGTGGAGACTGAAGGTCCACAGATCCTTGAGAAATTCAAAGGACACGAGTCTTCTTCGAAGATCTTGAGACACTACTCGCAGCTGAAAGAGAGTTAAAAAAGTAGGTGAATTTTTCGTAATATGGACGCGATCAACTTGGTCCAGTGCGGTGCAGCCTCGAAAGGAATTCCGCTATACAGTAGAAGGGGGGACCACACGCGGAAAAACAACCCCGCGAAGAACTCGAACCCTTTATTTATCGTCCTAATTTATAAAACGTCACTGGCTCGCGGCTCGCGAACGTCTTGGAATGCCATCGCATGCCATGCCACAGGTTCCCATCACCGGGACCACAATAATTAATTTAACTTCTTGCTTCTTCGGTGGCGGCTACTAATGATTTTCTTGCATCTTGCATGTCTTTCGGGGCCGAATTGGGACGGGAAATCGACTCGGGAAAATTTTTTGAAACTGACTCAAATCGCGCAAATGCCTGGCAAGATTTCACAGTGAATGGTTGATCTGAAACTCCAGGTGATCAAGCTGACCATCTCTAGAGGGTCGAAACAAGATCTTCGTCTTGATCATCCCAGACGAAAAATATCCTCTAAAATTATTGTACTTGAATTGTTAACGAGAACGGTAAACACGAAGAATAAATTATTAAGAAATTTTGAGAATTAAGAAAATGATGGAAGCGCAGAGGAGGGTAAAATGCTTTTCAAGGTAAAGCCCGCACTACACCTCACAGTTTTTTTGCATGTCCAGGTGTCAAATTGAGCTATAAAATCACATAAAAAATGATGCACAATTAGTAGTTTTCATTTGTTCGCAACAATTTGTTTCCATAAATTCTTCTCGTATAATATGAGCCGTTGTCAAAAAGTGGTAGAGCGTCAGTCATCGATTAAAAAATACGAATGTCGAACGTGACTTTGTGAGTCATAACATATTTCATTACAAGATTTCAGCTATTGAATACGAACAAGTATATATAGGTACTAAGATTGAGGCAGTTGGTAATAGTCTAAACATGATATCGGATTCAATTCGAGATTTGCAGCGCACAAGAGTGTACAGAAGCTATGAATAAAAGGCATTACATATACTCGGTTATTCTGTGAGGCTGGACCAAAATGAGATGGGGAAAAATAAGTAGATTGGTCGCTGGTCGCAACTGATGACGCCAGGCAGCGGTTGAATTTGCGGTGACCGGAACCTTACTTATTTTAATCGGCATTCACCAGCTTCGAGATTGTTTCGTCTCGCGCACATGATGTTTAGCTTACCGGTTAATCGCCGTTAACGAGCGGTTATCGTTTACCAAGTGGAAAGACGTCGATGCTAACGAGCTGATCGAACGGAAGTATAAAGTCTCGCCTTTTTCTTTTGTACTACCGGTTAATTCTTTTTTTTTTACATGTTTCTAATTATATTGCTTTCGTTTTCTCATTTTCACTTTTTCATGCTTTACGTTCATACGATATTTTTATGTGCGAGCTTTAACACATTGTGAAAAGAGGGAGGATAAAGACGCCTTCCTTTTCAATTTTGCCAGATGCAGGGTAAAGAAATCCAGAGATAAAACAATTTAAGAACACTTTTACGACATCTTTAGGATGCCGTTACGACAATATCTAATAGATCTTTTTGCGACATATCTTTAAAATACAAAAATAGATATTGTCTTAACTACGTCGATAACATGCAAAGATGCCATCATCTTTTTTTTTGTCATGAGATGTGATTGTATAGCTTTAGTTTTAATGCGGTTTCTCTTCAGTTTTATTTTTACTGCAGGAAAAGGGCCCGTACCGAATTTACGTAAGGCTATTTGGGTCAACTAAACATGTGTGATAAACTGTAGTGTGGAACCCATTCTTTTTGAACCCAGGACTTCCGGTATGTTTTCGAAAGGCGATTTTTATCTAGATTTTTACAGCAGCAATAGCAGTATTACTTGAAAAGTCCTTCCTGGAAGCGTTTCATCTAAAATTCTAAAACTAAATTCCATACGAGGTGTGCAAGATGGAAGAGAATCACTCTTTACCGAAAACGGAAAAAGCGATTTGAAGCGGAACGCGTGTATAGTGTATATTTGTAACAAGCGTGGCGGCACTCTTCTAAAAACCGTGGCCCGTCGTGTTCAGTGGACTCGTTTTTCTTTCAGCAAGATTTATTTTGTTTAGTGGAGAGTTTCAGAGTAGAATTGTCGCTTGAACAGCATGTTTGTTTACGAGTAGCTTCGGATGGTGCCTATTGTAGTTCTCTGCGGGGTCGAAAGGTAGCAACAGGGGCGCCAGGTCACAACTGGGCTTCCGTTTTCGACTTCTTGGTGTGGTTTCTTTGTTCCCTGACACCGCGTAGGTTCGCAGGAAGTTCTGTCCGAAGTTAATGTCCATAGTGCTAAATCACTTTACCTGCGCTTCCAATAATACGCGATTAGCTATGGCAAAAACAAAAGTGACACCATGGACTCATGGAGTATCCCTAATCGGGTTGAAAAGCAACACCCCCTATTTCTCAAAACACCACTCACAAGCACAGGATATAACTGGAAATGACCTGAAGACTTGTCAAAACTCGTTTAGTCTCACAGCGCGGTGACTGATACGCTACTTTGAATATGCTTCGAGGATCCTTCACGTGTTTTCTATTTTTTGTTTTTTGCTTCCTAATAATTATTTACTTAAACCTGATACTTGTATAAATTATACTTGAAACATTTTCAAAGAATATTTTTAAATGTTAATAGAATACATTCAGAAAAAGAATGTTTTCCTGTCATCTAGTAAAGATTATTATTGTATCAATGTACTTCGAGATTGATTGAAAACGAAATTCAATACACAAATAGTTTTGACTGAATGTAAAAATTGTTTACATTTTTATTTGCTTAAAAGTGAAAAGTTTGGTTTCGTTGAGTTTAAAAATGGTGAGAGTCCAATTTTTTGTTTAATGGTATGCAAGTATATTTAAATTTTTGAAAGCCTTAAATCTCAAACATCCATAACATAACAGCTTTGGGTTTTTCCGGTGCGCAACTAATCGAGCTGCACAAATATTTAGGGTTTCCACTGCATTCAGGGACAGGGCTTCTCATGGGCTTCTCGGATAAAGCCCGATTTAGAAAGATTCTGTTTTCTGTTTACTCGAGCGACGATGCGATGTCGCACGGTAGTTAAAAGCTTACCTACCTTCCAGGGTACCATGAAGAATCGCGACTCCGATACTAGATTCCTTTCCACAAGAATGTATTCTCTTCCCTCTTGCAGTCAGCAGCAAGATTCTTTAAATTCCGTGACGACTTTGCAACGAAACCTCGAAGGACTTGCGTTTTCTTCGCACATCTACAAGTCGAAGCTGCGGATTTACCATCAAGATTTTCCCCTTAAAACGAGTTTTCTCGTGCAGGTGCGCTCAAACAAATGAATGAGCGTCTTCTCTCTTTTTCAAATAGACTCAGCCAATGTCTAAACACTCACACAGCAACCCTCACATTATCTAAATGAGCTGAGGTTCTATGCCTGAGAGGATAAACACACACAAATTTCAAATTCTCCAGATTCCAAATTTTAGAAAAATATTATTTTCAGCTTTGTTTTCAGTAACTGGAAACCTTTTACTAGAAGTGGCGTAGTGAATTAGTAAAAGGTGCTATATTCATCATGATCACGTTAGGCTCTTAGAGAAGTTTTACAGCCGTCATAATCAGGTTGTTTATTGCCTCAATAACACTCTGAACAAAAGCCCGATGGCAGGGACACATCTCATCAGTGTAATTTCCGTGGGAAAGTGCAATAGAAATTTAAATCAGTCAGATTTTATTAACATTATTTTATTATAGGAGACCATAAGACTTGATAAATTTTTATATGCTACAGACAGCTCTATAGACAGTATAGTGTTCCACAGTTTCGCGAAAAGAAGGTCACATCGAATAGGCGGATGATGAATGTGAATCGTTTAGTGTATCTTTTTAAAAATTAGTGTAGCTTAACTCAGAATATGTCTTTGGTTTATCTAAATTTAAAAATCTAAAAGCTATAAGGAAGGAATTAAACAGGACTGCATCAGGATATCGACATAGATGAGAAAAAGGAAGAAATCAATAATCGAACAAGTTGGTTTTTGGGACTGGACTGGGTCCCCTTAAGGAGGCTTGTTCTGCTCTCTCGAGGAATCCTTTTTCTTTCGCCGTGGGTTTCAGAGGTCGGAGGCTTGGGGTGTAGATGGTGAGCAGAGATAAGGAGCTACTTAACTTAACCCTTGCTGGAGCTCGTGCTCGCGGAGCGGATCCCATCCAGGCAAGGACCGGTGAGACCGGAGGCCACACACCAAGAAAGACTAATAGTCGGGTAGATAACGCTCTTAAACACTTTGCCCAGACAATGCTTCTTTGCAACCTGCGCTGGCCTACTCGTATCTGTTAGCTCTCTTTTTCTCTCACGCTCGCGCCCATTTTCCTTCCTTCCTTCGTTTTTCTCACTTCTCATTATCACTCACTCATACACACATTACAGCTGTATTCGTAAGATCGCACTTCTTTATTCTTCGGTATCTTGAAACTGACCAACGATGGGGCTACCTTGCGCCGATAAGGCCATAAGCTGCTGCTCCTAATCCTCGCCTCGTACAACCAGTTTTTGACTACCACGCGGCTCCTATAGAGGCTTTCTTATCTAATGTGTGATTTCTGAATCGTTGGTTGTGTCACATATTCAAGCCGACGTACGATAAAAGAAGAGCCGAGTCGCAGGGCCGCACCTATGTTAGAAGGAATTCGAAATTTGATTGGGGGGGGGGGGGAGAAGCTACAATTGGGATTAGAATAGTTTCTGTAAATTTAAAATGATGCATTTGGGGCTTCTCTTTTTCGGGTCATGTTCCTACAAACAAGGGAATCGGAAGTCGTATAGTGTAGACTGAATGACCTTTGTGAGGATCTTTTTTAAACCTTCCATAATTTCGACATCATCGATATTTTCCGTAAACTTAAGCTTTAGTACAAAAGTGGTAGGTGGGTACTAGATATACCCTATTCAGCTTCACATAGAAACACTTATCTATTCAGTTTTATTCATGAGGCAGAAACGCCACGCTTGCAGCCGCGTTTACGCCTCTCTTGACGTTGACCTTTTCAAGATTCTCTGTACAAACGGTAATTAATAACGGTATTGTTAAAGAGCAATATATTTTAATAGATGTGGCATGCGATGAGCCTTGAGCATCACAATATATGCACGTCGGGTTACTTTCTTTTTCTATTCAATGTTATATTTTCAATTGAAAATGATTAAAGTTTTAACAAAACAATGCATTTTTTCTTAAATCTATTTCTGATTTTTTAAATGGTTTAAATTAACTTTTTTAAATAATGGTTGTAGCTAAATGCAAAAAACAAAATTTTTGTCAGTTTGAGTCCGATCTAAGGCAATCGGATATCCTAATATAGACAGACAATCTAACCTAATATCTTTAAATTATTAAAAACTAACTTCAATGTTTATTTAAACTATTATTCTTTAATTTATAAATGATCAAAAATCGTATTTATTTATCGCAGGCTTCATAGTATTAGTATTAGCAATTTTTGGTTAGAAATTTATTTGTTTGGTTGAAAATTGAACTATTTGGTTAAAAAAACGCTTTTTTGTTCGAAAATTAATTTTTGTTTAAACTGAAAATATAAATATTCGACTTTTCGTTCAAAAATATTTTTTGAACTGAAGATTTAAATATTTGTTTGAAAATTGTACTTTTTGATACAAAATCAAACTGCTCTGATGAAAATTCATTTCTTTTTTAAAATTATGAATAGTTTTCTTAGATGACAATCTAACTATTCATTTAGGGCTATAAATTTGTTTGAAGTTTACAAACTCAAGTATTTAGTTGAAAAATTATGTGATTTGTTGAACATTCATTTTTTGCTAGAAATTATTTTTTTTTTACCGAAAATTTACAGATTTGTTTGAAAAGTCATTTAATTCCTTTAAAATTAATCTTTTTTTGTAGAAAATGCAATGTTTTGGTTGAATATTAATTAATAATTTTTAATTTTAATAATAATAATAAATTATAATAATTAAATTAAAATTAATAATAATATTAATTAATAATTTTTGCAATGACAATACAAATATTTGTTTGAAAATGTATACAGTTTGTTTGATAGTTGTCTTTTTTGGTATAGAAAATTTATCTTCTTAATTAAAAACCAAACTTCTTTGTTGAAAATTAGTTTTATTTTTATGAAAAAATAATTTTTTTACGAAAAATAAAATATACGGTTAAAAATTCACCTGTTAACTACTTGATTAAACATTGTTCTTCATGATTCAAAATTCAACAATTTGGAAAAAAATTCAAATGTTTTGTAGACTTTTAAAATAATTAAAAGTCAATTTAAAAAAATAATAAAATTTCAACATTCCGTTTTTTCTTAAAAATGTATCATTTTTTGTTTAAAAATTCAATTGGTTGGTTAAAAATTGATGTCTCTTGATAGAGATTTCATCTGTTTTTTGTTAAAAATGCAACTTTTAGGTTCGAAATTTATGCAATTTATTGAAAATTCGTCTTTTTTGGTAAAAAATTCTTTTGTTTTTTAAAATTGAAAATCAATTTTTTTCAATGAAAAGTTAACTTCCTTTATGGTTATAAATTTTTTTCAGTTTACAAATTTAACTATTTGGCTGATAATGTATGTAATTTGTTGAAAATTCGTTATTTTGGGCCGAAAATGCACCTTCTAAATTAAAAATTAAACGCTGAAAATTTATTGTGTGCTAAAAATTAATTTTGTTGATCAAAAATTTAAATATTTGGTGGGAAAGCTATATGAAAATTTATCTTTTTGGTAGAAAATATATTTCCTTGGTTTCAATTTAATTTGAGTTATTAAAAATTCGTTTTTTTTTGCCAAAAATTAATTTTTTCAATGACATATAAAAGATTTGTTTTATAATTCATGTAATTTGTTGAAGTTTTGTCCTTTTGATAAAAATGTTATCTTCTTAGTTGAAAAATCAACTGCTTTGTTAGATTGAAAATTATTATTTTGATTCAAAATTCATCAATTTCGTGGAAAATGTCACCATTTGGTATAAAATTAGTTTTTTTAAAACTGAAAATCAATGTTCTTAAATGAAAATTTAACTATTTCAATTTTTGTTAAAATATTCATTTTCAGTTAAAAAATTCAACTATTTGGTAAAAAATGGATGTATTTTGTTGAGTTTTTGACTTCATTAGTATAAAATTTCGTTTAAAATTGATCTTCTTGGTTGGAAATTCATCTTTTTGGTAGAACTTTGATTTCTTTTTGTTAAAAATGCATTGTCTGTTTTTGGTTGAAAATTAATCAGTTTTGTTTGAGGATTCAACTTTTTTGTTAGAAATTCGTCTTTTTTGGTCCAAATGTTTTTTTTTTGTTTAAAATAATTTTTTTTTTTAATGAAAATATCAACTATTGCTTTTTTTCTTGCAAATTCGTCTTTTTTGGTTGAAAATTTAACCACTGGTTGAAAGTTCGATCCTCTTGATTAATTCATAAGATACTGTAAGTAACCAAATCCCTCCCCCCCACTTTACGTAATATATGCTGTTTAAAAAAATATTCCAGTAATGCAAAAATGTTGTGCTATAAATAAAAGTTATGGCAATGAAATTAATAATCATAAAAAATTAAGGACGTTGTATGCAGATAAAAGCATCGGTGTGAATTGTATTGCATCTGAAAACAACATATATACATATAATAAACATGACAAATAAATTGAAGATCATGTCTTATAAAAGAGGCTAAGCCGATATAAAGTTGAAAGGGACAACACACTCCACGACGGGAAAAAATGCTCCTGCAATACAGTAGTAGTGGTTTATGGTTAGATTGGTCAGTGTGCAATGTGCATGATGTATTCTCATTTCTCCAGGGTCTCTTAGTAGTAACATGATCCTGGTTCGCTATAATTAAAGTCCTCGATCACCGCTATCTCGGACATCGGAGAACCGTCAGTTTTCGTCACCCAACCCCCATGAAACATTCTTTCATTCCCACGTAAATCTAGGGATAAACTTTTTTTTCTTCTTCTCAAAATTTGAATTTCAATCCTGACAAATTGTCCAAATTTGATTTCTGCTCTGGTTAACTTCACACCTGATACAGTTATGAAGTAACAAAAAGTTGCAGTCAAATTTTGGTCTCAGATAGAAGTCTAATCAGTAAGATATTCCTAATGCGTATTAAGACAAAGAATATGAAATTGACTTCAAGTCGTGACCTATGGTCTAAGATTCTTTTGATGCAAAAAATATACCTACCTACGTGCCACTCTCAGTTGATGAGAATGACTTATGAGGTGCACATCATCTGTAGAGAGTCTGATGTAAATTATGAATTTATAAAAAGTGTCGAATAAAATACAATGAACGAATGAATAAGGAGAGCTATGAGAGGTATTTTGATGGACTGGCAGGTAGTAGAACGTAATGTAATTTACATGAGTATATTACCATTTTCTGACGATTCTTAAAAGGCGTCTTAAAAATCGTTGAAAGGACCTGAATATAAAATGAATCCGGTGTCTGCGGTGGCTGCAGCAGCCGGTGCGCCAGGCCGAGATGCCATGCCGCTTGGCGTGGGTCGTCGGCTATCTATTTATCTTTTGAGTCATGTAATTGCCTCGACACCACGTTAGAAACAGCGATTCTAAGGCCACGCGTCTCAGAGCCATTTCTTTCACGAGTCACGTTTCTTGCACGAGCAAGTTTCTTCCATGTGCCTTAAATCGTCGATTCGAGCGACGGCATGTCAGGTAAATCAATCAAGCGCGACATAGGAAGCCATGCTAATTAGCTCTAATTGAATGTGACTCGAAGCGAGGGACCGTTAAAGATGAGATACGATTGGGGCAGAGGGTAGAGATTGTTCGCCTTCGTTTCTTGGTTCTTGCCCGCGTCGAGTCGCCGGCGACTGGACAGGGCTTCTTTCCGCTTCCTGCATCGCTTACAGCTTACACAACTTTTCAAAAAGCCATAAAACATGCCACTTTTATCTACGCTGCAGTCGAATCTTGCGTAATTTAATACCATCCAAAATTGGGGTGTCGAAAGGTTTTCCACTTTTTTTTTTTTTTGTTAATCAACTTTCAGACAAGAGAGAAAATGTTCAAATACATTCTTAATTTAAATTAGCGCACAGAAATCGATTTGATTGAATCAACAGTTATTCAAAAACCAATCTTAAAATTGGACACTGCCCTTTTTATCAGCTACATGAATGGATTCATCATGACTTCTTGAAAATCGAGGAAGCAAAAAAATGACAAGCTTCTATACCTTCATGAGGCTCGTATGCTGCTGCATTAATAGCGCAAGGTTATTGAAAATAAATGGAAGAAATATTACCCAGATTGAACTTCTAAGTAATTCCCAGAGATATCATTAGTCTGAAGTTGAATAAAAACGCTGCAGAATTCAAAAATTGAATATTGCCCTTTCTATCAGCTACACGGATGGATTTGTCATAACTTTTTGAAAATCGAAGATGTCAATCTATGCTGCTGGATAGATAGCGCAAGTGCATTGAGAAGAATGTAGGAAATATTACCCGGATTGAAGTTACTTTGATCTTCTTGTTGTAATAAAGATCTAATATTTAAAAAAAGAATCTGTGAAACTTAATTCACACGCCCAATGTAATAAAACACCCATCCTTCAGTCTACAAAAAATCTAGGACCATCCTGGGTTGGGCGTGTGAAATCTTAAACTGTCATTAAGAATATTCGAGTCAAATGATACGGATGATACATATAATTAAATAACTCGGTATACCCATTTTGGGTGAAATTTGGCCGACATTCGAATCGGTGTGAGACCGGTGTGCAAAAAGGTGTGAGGCATATAAAATAAGCATGTATGCATGTATCGTGTTAGAAATCGCAGCCAGGATCGCAGGATCGCAAGATCGGGGATCGGGTTATTAGGTTTGAAATGAATGTAAATCCCCTTAACACGATCCCTGGGCAAAACACGGCTACCCGCGGGACCCAAAGTGGCCAGATTAGATATACATATACCAAACTGCCTCCTCTTCCGAGTCCCAAGGTAGACAGACGCTATCTATCCGATCCCTCTGCTGCTCTCTCTGTCTCACTCACTTCTCTGGGAGAATCCAGAGGCGCCTTGTCTAGCATTTCCAGTGAAGAATGGACGAACGAGTTTTAAATCTCACGGGCGTAACGCCCTTCGTCACAGGAATTCCATGCCAGTGTGCTCGGACCTAACAAGGATTTAATCGCTGTTCATTTGGCCGGTCGAGCAAGAAAGACAGAATTATGCGCCCGTGTACTCGTAATCGCCGGACGCACGAATGCGTCATTCGTGTATCAACGTCTTAAAGTGGTGTCGATTCGATAAGGATTAGGCTGATCGCCAGGCTGAAAACGATTTTCGATGTTCCAGAATAAAAAGATCTTGCGATAGTTTACAATTTCAAGCTCCCTATTAATTTTCTTCGTTGCTTTCCTACCACCCATTAATAATTATATCGATGCTTTCATTGCTAAAATATAATAAGGAATTTAATGCAGCATGGAATTCCTTGGAATTCATTGAAATCGATTAAAATACTATTGAAGCATTGAAGCTAATTCAACAATTTTTGGCGACACACGTCCTTAAACTTCGCCAGCCTTCCTACAGTCCTGACCTGGTCGGATACTTTCCGGACAGGCTGCGCTAGACATGAATCACTTTGAAAGCTCAATTATTTTCAGATTGCGCAATAGCGAATAAATTATAAGAGTCGGAAATGAAGAGATTCTTTATGTAGAAATTTTATGGTCCTTTATTGCGTGTATAAAAGGAGAGGAGCGACAGGATCCTGTTTTATGTGACCAGATTAAATCGCGCAAGGATCAAGTGATGAGTGTTTGGCGCACGCTTGAGTGTTGCGGAAAAATTGCGTTATGTGCAGGTAGCTGTCTAGCTAGCCACTTGTGTAATATGTACTGCTAACATTGGCATTGCGATTTCCTGTTGCAATTAAGTGAATTAAGATGTCAAGCATTCCTCCCCGCGGGGCGTTCTGTCGGCGTTTTACACCAGTCGCGCATGAGCGAGTTGTACGCTGGTAAACTATATGGTACCACGTTGTACCGTACTATGTAGAAGGTAATGAACGCTGGATACTAATTAATTGCTCTGAATAATTGCTCATTAATTCTCTTGCACACCACTCACGGCTAGCCTTGATTGAGCACAAAAACAACTCTGGTAATCCACTTTGCCACTCGATTATGGAAACTGGTAATCCACTGTAATGCGGTAATCCACTTTTAATCTGGATTATTTCAAGTAATTCAGAGTAATTGACGTGTAATCCTGAGTAATCCACTTGTTATATGCCGTAATCCACTTATAATCTATTATAATACACTTGTAATCCAGTTTTAATATAAAGTAATCCAGTTATAATTTGCCGTAATCCATTTGTAACTCAGAGTTACTCAGTGTTACTCGCAGGGCGTCAGAGTAATCCACTTTTAATCAGCGTTAATTCAAGTGATTTAAAGTAATCCTCTTGTAATCCGCCGTAATCTTCTAGTAAACTAGAATTATGAGGATAATCCACTGTTAATACAGATAATCCAGTTGTAATCGTCTGTCCTTTAAGTTATTTGGATTTTATCACTTGTAATCCGTCACAATCCACTTATAATTCCTCTTAATCCACTTGTGACAGAGTAAGCTGAAGTAATCCACTTATTACCCAGATAATTCAGAGTAATTAAGATAATCAAAGTAATACACTTTTAACAAGAAGTAATTTAAGTGATCTGGAATAATTCAAGTAATTCAGAGTAATTTACGTGTAACCCTAAATAATCCACTCGTACTAGGTCGTAATCCACATATAATCTGTCATAATAAACTTGTAAACCAGTTATAATCTGCCGTAATCCACTTGTAACTCGGAATAAGTCGGTGTAATCCACTTGTAAACCTGAGTAATTAAAGTAATTCAGAATAATCCACATCCTATTGTATCCTATTGTAATCCAGAGTTATCAGGGTAATCCATTTTTAATTAAGATAATTTAGAGTAATTCAGATAATCCAAATAATCCGCTTGTAATCCGCAGTAATTAAAATTATTCGAAAAGTATCCTCTTATAATTCGCCCTAATCCACTTGTAATGTAATTATAATATGAAGTAATTTGGTTTTATTTGGAAATAAGAGAATTCAGATAACTCAAATAATTCAATGTATTCAAGATAATCCAAGTAATCCACTTGTAATCAAACTCAAAATATCTATAATCCAGGGTAATCCACTTGAAATCAGAAGTAATTTGAGTAATCTGAGTAATCAACTTATAGTCCAGACTAATCCAGGTAATTCGAAATAATTTACATAGGTAATCCCAATACCTTTCAACAATTTTGTTAAAAATTCATTATTTTTTTTGTAAGCCGAAAATTAATCTTCTTTTTTGAAAATCCTTGATTTTGTTTGAAAATCATCTGTTCAGTGAAAACTTTGTACGAAATTCAACAGTATGGTCAACAAATAATTTTTTTGTTTAAAAATTCCACTGTTTTAGCGCAAAAATATAACTTAATTGATGAAATCTATTTTGTTTATTGAAAAATTAGTTTTTTTAAAGAAAATTCAACTGTATCATTTTTTTATCATAATCTATACTTTTTCGTTAGAAATTCAATTACTTGACTTAAAGTTTAACTACTTTGATAAAACTTTCAGTTTTATGAAAAATTCTTGATCAATGATGTTTCTGCTTAATTTTTTTACTTAAACATTATCTATTTTATTTTTGGTAAAAAATTGTCTTTCTTAGTTAAAAATTCATTTTTTTAAATGAAATTTCGTTTTTTTTTTGCAGAAAATTGAGAAACTCTTGAAAACTTATCTTTTTTTTGAAAACTTAACTGTATTGTTAAAAACTCCACTATTTTGTTAAACATTTTGTTTTTGTGAAAAATTGATCTATTTTGTTAAAAATTGTGTTTTTGTTCAAAATTAAACTATTTTGTTAGAAACTGTGTTTATTTTTTTGTGAAAATTAATTTTTTAACTGAAAATTTAAATATTCCATTTAATGTGGTAAATTGATCTTTTTTTATTTAAAAATTCAACTACCCGATTAAATGTTATGTATTTTGTTAAACGTGAGTGTTTTTTGTAGAAAAATATAATCTTTTTGATTGTAAATTAGTTAACAGTTAATCTATTTTTTGAAAATTAAATATTTTTGTCAAAAAGTATTCGTCTTGGTTGAAAAGTCAACTGCTTTTTCCAAAATTCGTCTTTTTGGTTGCGGATTCAACTATTTTCTTTAAAAATGATTTGACTTTATAGCAAATTCAACAATTTTGTTTAAAAGAAATTTTTCAAGGAAGATTTTTCATTGCAGTTGAAAATTTATCTCTTCAGTTGCAAATTTAAATATTTTGTTAAACAATCATTGTTTTTTGGTTAAAAAATTATTTTGTTTAAATGGGATACGATTTATATACACCAGCATAATTTATATTGAATTCTCGATCCTGGCAACATGAACAACTACAATGCAGTATCTTTTCTATTATTTTAATTATTATTGCTGTTATACTATTGCGCCAAATTGCTTACAAAATATATATTTAGCAAACACCCCAGACGTAGAGCTTCACAAAGTCAGAGATAAAACAATCATTCCTGTCATCCAGATGTGTCGAGATTTTATATGAAGTAATGATAATGACATCTGGATGAAGACCATTTGTAGTTGGCCCCTCAATCAAATTCCTTAATTTGTTGTTTATGTTTCAAAATCAAATCTTCTTTATCCATTTGTCATTCTCATGGCTTAGTTCACATCCATTGTTAGAAAAATGTCCCGATTGTATTGTTTTATGACATGCACTTAGTTTAAGTGCAATTGAAGGTGCAAATATAGCATGATGTCGAAGAGTCATTGTCCTCGAATGATTAGTCAAAAACAGTAGTAGACGTTGACTCAGCGCATGAATGAAAGGTGAGATGAGAAAATACAGCAAGAAACAAGAGGCGTGCAGCATGAGCAGGACCAGATAGAATTATTAATCACTGCATAAAGTATCAGCCTGCGTAGGAAGATGGAGAAAATTTACCTTCAAGTTCTTATTGACTACTCGCGGAAGATGTGGTGAATCGTGAATCGCGGCGGCTCTTCCTCCTTGATAGAATTCAAATCCTCTCGACATTCGATCGTACAATCACTTTTTTTTAATTAAATTAATATATTTCTATGCCCTGGATCCTATTTTCAAAATTTACATTTGTTTCCACTTTTTTATTACTTTTTTTTTATCAATTTTAAACATTAAAAGAACTAATTTCGAATGAACTTGTTCAACTTTAAATTGAACAGATGAATTTCAAACTAAAATTATGGATCATTAATCAAAAGAATCAATTTCTATCAAACTATATGGTACTGTTATTTTTTTAGTTGGGACAACCATTTAATTAGTTGCTGGTACTAACTGAATAATCGCGGAAATTAATGGAGTTGTTATACGAACTAATAAAATAGCAGTTTAAACTAATAAAATGTAGCAGTACCATATCCTGCTAACTAAATAGTTGAATAAACTAACCATTTTTTGAGTGTAAATGAATTTTCTGCTAAAAACATTAATTTTGTACTGCAAAACGAATTTTCAACTCAACTTATGAATTATAACCATATAGTTAAATTCACAAACTAACAAAAATATCAGTTTTCAATCCGGAATTGAATAGGTAAATTTTCAAATAAAAAATTACTTTTCAGCAATTAAAAATAAATTTTTAACAAAATAGTTCAATTTTATATCAAACAGAGCAATTGTCGTCTAAAATAGTTATAAATTTCAAACAAAAAGATTAATTTAAAAAAAAATGTTTGACAAATAAATGTTCATCTAAAAAGATGAATTTTCAATTAAAAAGGATTAATTTTCGAAAAAAAAAACGAAATTTTTACAATGTATTTCATCCTTTAACTAAATAGTTCAATTTGAAACTAAAAAAGATTCATCTTCAATACAGACTGGAATAGATGAATTTTCAAACAAAAAGATTAGTTTTAATCCAAAAAAAGGAATCTTCAATAAAATAGTTAAATTTTCTACCACATAGATGAGTTGTTAAGTAAATTAATGAATTTCAAATAAAAATAATAATTTTTTTACAAAAAAGTTGTACAAATTAATGAATTTTTATCTAAATGGTGAATTTTCGAATAAAAAAGATTAATTTACAAAAGAAAAAACATTTTATACAGTAATTTAACTATCAACCAAATAGTTCAATTTTCAGACAAAAATCTTAGTTTTTATTAAACAAAAAAAACTCATTTTTACAAAATAGCCCAATTTTCTACTACAGAAATGAGTATTCAAGTAAATTTAGGAATTTAAACTGAAAAGATTCAGTTTCTAAACAAAAATTTTAACAAATAATGGAATTTTCATCTAAAAAGATGAATTTTCAATTAAAAAAAGATTATTTTTGACAAAAAAAAAAGTTTAAACAATGTAGCACAAATTTTTAAATTAATAAAATTGTTAAATTTACATCTAAAAAAGATCAATTTTCAACCCAGAATGAAGTTGTTTAATTTTTAAACAAAAGGATTTGTTTTCAACTTTTACAAAAAAAAAATCTTTCAACATTCAATTTTCTACCACAGAGATGAATTTTCAAGGAAATTTATGAATTTAAACTAAAAAGATTGATTTCTTTAAAAAAATATTCGACAAATAAATGAATTTTCACCCAAAAAGATAAATTTTCAATTATAAAAAAACGATTAAAGATTATTAATTTCCTACAACAAAAATTGACCAAATTAATTAATTTTCACGAAAAAAGTTGTCAACAATAAAAAAAAATGTTAACCGAATAGTTCTACTTTTAACCAATGAAATAAATTTTTATCCAAAATGATAAATCTTCAACCAAAAAAATCAATTTTTAGCAACGTAGTTCAACTTTCACCCAAGTAGTTGAATTTTAAATAAAAAGATACATTTTTAACCGAAAAGATTAATGTGCGGAAAAAAGATTTTTTTGCAAAAATACGTCAGTTTTTGAGCAGAAAATTGAATATTTAAGCAAAAAAAAAAAAGAATTTTGAAAAGATGCGAGAATTTTTAAACAAAAAGGTCATTTTCTATTCAAATTAATTTTCTTTTCTACCGATAAAGGCGAATGGATTTTTTACAACAAAAATTAGTTTTTCACTAAGAAGATTAATTTTCTGCCACAAAAGACAAATCTCTAAAAAAACAAGGTGAATTTTCAACCAAATCGTTCAATTTTTACCCAATGAAAATAAATTTTAAAGCCAAAATTCAATAATTACATTTACAGTTAAAAATTAATTTTCAGTAAAAAAACAACGAATTTTGAAAAAAAATACTTAAATTTTCCACGAAAACGGTGAATTTTTAACCAAAAAGATTACTGAAGATAATAATGCCTGAATTAGTAAATTAAAATAATCTAAACTGTATCATTCATCAAAGTAATTTTATTGACCAAATCCATAATTTTCAATGTGTTAATCAATCATTTATAATTAATTTCAATCAATTACCCTGGAAAAATGGTTAAAATCACCCCATTAGGATAAGCCATTAAAAAACTGCTTGATAATCTTGAAGATGCCCAACCTACACTAATGGCCCAAAACGCCTAAAATGACCTGGCCCATCTGGATTTTTCCAAATTTCCAGATGGTCAATTCGACCCGGGATGCAGTTCTAAAACCTGAGCCTCGTCTTCGTTTTCAGGTTATGAAACACTAATCTCATACATACCTCCGAAACCACTACTTGCTCACCGAAATTTCACTAATCGAATTAGTAGTTTTTCACTAATTCGTACTGGCCCACTTTTCGCTAATTCAATCAGTCATATTTTACTAGTTCAGATTTAGAGAGTACTAAGTAGTTACATTGACCCAATTCGTAGATAATGTGTTGGTTCGACTTCTACACCAAGTTATAAACTATAAAGGGATTGTGAGGATGTGTATTCAGGCCATTCAGGTCTCCAAGTGTTTCCCGAGTCTGGGTGCATCCGAGCGTTGCTTGATCGGCTTTGGCGGTGCGTCATCACCCGTACACTTCGTGGCTAGTTTGCTGGTGAACTTGTTGATATGACAGAAGTGACGTGCCCAGGGTGCAAAACAACACGCTTTGGCCTCCGGTAATCCGTTCCCACAGACAAAAGAGATTCGTGGCCCGTCGCGTTCGATCTTCCTCATCGGCGTCCTCGTGGTCGTCTCGGATGCAGGTAATAAGGATGTAACCCGAGATCGCCAAACACTGGTCCTGGTCCCCGTCTCTCCCTTCTACAACCCACTTCTGCTCCTACGTCAATCTCATTCTCTTTGATCACCAAATTCCGCGCTGATATATTTTTGGAAGACGAAAATCCAGTGACAACCAAAACTTTCATTTTGATTTCAGTTCTCCGCAATAATTCTGCTTCATTCTGGCAAGTTATTTATCTCTCTGATTCAAAATGATTTATTTTCTTTAGCTTCTTCTTTGCCGGAATTTTTCTATACATATATCGGCATCGGGGGCTTTGACTCATGAAAAATCTGGCCCATGATCCTTGATGGACTCTGTGAGTGTGTGTTTGTGTGTGTGCTGAAGACAAGAGGAAGATGCAGGGGAATATTAATGCAGTTTATTTTCAAGAGTATGGGACATGGTGTATGAGGAAAGGAGAGAGAAAGATAGATAGAAATGGATGGCAAAGCAAAGAAGAGGATAAAAGAGGAACGAAGCGTGAGATAGGTCATCCGGTACATGGATCGCATCTTTCCATGCCGGACCTTCTGAGAGCTCCTCAAACACTCGAAAGTCTCGCTTGATTCTCTTTAAAGCTACCACGGGGCCATTGTTGCCACATCATCTTATATACGACGTTAACAACATTGTCGTTCTATAGAACCATGCATTAAAGTGGCGATCGATCTCGATACATCATAAGTTTCGATGACCGGAAATCACCTTCGCTTCTTCCACTTTTATGGCTTCCAAACACGACTATTTTTAACCGCAATCATACATCTGTTATCATAGAAAAAAAGCAGAAAGTTGACTCTGACATGGAGAAGAATGTTGTCATTTGGTTTTAATTTAAATTAATTTGATTAAATCTAACTCTAAGCGGAACGGTACAAATTATGCTAATCGTTTTCGGCTGAAAGAAATCAACTGTTTACACGACATTTGGTTTCCACTCGATAATAGTGCTGCTGCCTTTATGCCCAATACTTGAGTCTATCCCACCGCTGCCACCCTCTCGAGACATCTATGGACGTGACATAATTCCACTTGATTCGTGTATTGCTATAAAAAAAACTCATTTAGCAATCTATCCATTCACTCCGTTGGAGATTTGGAATACGTTTTTGGTTATTTAGCATAGATTAGAGGTGTCAAAACATCTTCCTGGTATAAATCAGCTGCAGGGCGGAACGTTGCGGTAAGAGAATATAGTGAATGAAACAGCAAAGGACGAAAAGAATATCTGGTACTGGGCCGCAGTGGATACTTGATGAGGTGAGAACCAAGTGGGAGGGATGCGACCAGCTATCGAGTCGAAAGGTTGAAAGAAGAACGAAGAAGAAGAGCAAAGACGCGAAAGGTTACCATGAGTTTAAGAGGGGGGCAGAGGGATGGAGCAAGTTCGTAGGAGGGAGGAACCAGAAGAATCATGCTGGCGTTGTGGCGGGGGTGGGGGCGGGGCCCACCTTTGGATGCTAGAATGGAGCCATGGACCCAAGCCAGCACAGCTTCTCCATCTTCCTTTATCTCGTGGGTCCACGAACCCAACCCTCTCCCACTGGCCCTCCTTCTTCAACTTGTCGTTTTTTCCTCTTTTTTGCTCTCTACTCGCATCTTTACTTCTAGCATCGTATCTACCCTTTTTCGGCTTCCCGTAGAATAGACATAGAGTCTTCTCTTAACACCACAAGCTTTTTCCTTATCATATGAACTTTGTATTAGGGTTGTTTCACAATATTTGGGAATTTATTCGGATAAATTGGGTTTTATACTTTCTTTATTGAAGGTAAAAGAATATTTGGCAGTTCCCATAGTGAAGTGCTTGTTAAGCCTTTATTGGCTACAACGAACCCTTAAAAGTCAGTTCCTGGTGAATTATTATCTTCCACCGATCTGCCCATTCTCTTCGTGGAGTATAACTAAGTCTCCGAAAGCTATAGCGAATATAATGAAGAACAAATTTATGAGCTTTATGCATGATAATACCGCATGAAAAGTGCACTTTATCAATTTAACGAGACTAACGAAACTTTATTAGTTATATAATATAGAGTTTGTCCGCGCATGAGAAAGCTGCATAAATTATTGTGAGATGTGAAAGTTTATTTCACTCGCAGGAGACTAGAACATATAAAAAAATTGAATTTCCACTTTTTATGGAACAGTGATTATTTTGGTAGATCCAATAGGAATTCGTCATAAGTTATATTATATTTTAATGATTTGTTGAAGCAAGCTAAAGTTAATAGTTTAATTTATAGGCATCATCTTCAACGTCTATTCTTCGTAGAACTATTAGGAAGGTCAGGATATAGGTTATGGGAGAAGAAAACGTATAATAAAACCATGAGAATCGTTTAGCAATAATATGGCGAAGGGTCACGCGGCATCTCTTTTCAAGTCAAAAAGTCAATGATTCTCGACCGCTTCCTACAGGGCTAGAAAAGAAAAGGGATGTTCTCGATCGCGCACAGTAGTGGGCCACCATGGAATGGAGGATTTACCTTTTTTTCCTAATGGATTACATGCTGAGCCATTTTTCACTCGAAATGGATTTTCATAAGGGCCGACGGCGATTCTCGGCCTTTGCGCCTGGCCGTCTTTTGCTTCCTTTTTTCTTCTTTTTATTGTTGTTTTCTTGCCTAATTCTTTCACTTTTCTTTTTACTTGCCTCTTCGTTTTTGCTCCTTCCCCTTTCTCACGCGAACGCGATTCTGACAAAATGTTTGTAAATACATATAAAGTTTTGGGAGGGGCTCTTGAATATCCCGCTGAGCGAACAGGACGCCCCATCGAGTACTCGCAGTTGGTTTGGTCCCCATCGCCGGATCCTTTTCACTTTTGTATCATAGGCGCTCTTAACTTTTACATTATCCACATCAAAGAGCTGCCTCGTTTCATTCTCAACAAAAATTCTCTGCGTTTTTAGTAATGTTCTGAAATAATTTCGTTAATTCAATAAATTGTTTCTATACTCATCAAGGATGAGCTATTAAATTTTTTCAGAGAGGAAAATGGGATTTGTTCTACGTAATTTTTGTATTATACCTTCTTAGAGTGGCCAAAAGTTTTCCAAAGTTAAGGAGAATTACCGAACTTTTGCTCAATTTTCACTACAGGCTAGCATTCTATTAATTTTCAGGGGAATTCCCAGGAAATTAGACACGCCTGCAAATAATATCAATTTAGTATCTATACATTTTTGTTCATCAATAATGGTTGTACTTTACAATCTTCTGGCAGTTGAGTGACTCAGCAAACAAGTTGAAAGACGCCTTCCTTGTTTTCTCAGAAATTAAATAATTAGAATTATAGCAGTTTCAGCATCAACAAAAATATCTCATTTCGTATAATGAATTTTTTTATCATTTTAAATTTATCTTAAATAACATTCCTTTCTTATATCAGGTTAAACATAAATACTTCAAAATGCAATCCTATGGGTGTTTTAAGTGGCAGATCATTTCTTGTTACTCACATGGTGCCGCAGGTCTGCATCTCTTACTTTGTGAAAATATTTTAATGAATACTTTAGGCATATTATTTATTATTATTATGAAAAAAATAAAATAGGAAGTAGCATGCGAGGTACAAACATAATGGGCTTCATGATGAAAGGGTCTTTGTGAGTGGTAACTGGCAAGTGGTACCCCTCTTGACCTTTGTTGTAGTCACGCCTTAAAAGTCGATTGACAATAATATTCATAAAGCATTTGCACACAGTCGTGACAAGTCGAACCGGTTTCGACAAAGTGCGTGTATATAAACGTCAGATTTGGTGAACGCTACAAATGTTGTTAAAACGAATCGCTCTCCAGAGAATTAGGGTCCGTATTGAAAATCGGACCGATGTCACTGCGCCCGTTGAATTGTTGGAGAGCTAATTGTTACCTGCGGGTAAATCCATTCACAACTAGGAACGTCACCCTTGGGACGTTAATGGGCCATGTTTGTAGTTTGTACGATCAATCGCGCTCGATTCGCGTTCACGCCAGACAGCAATCCGGACCGGACCTTCGACTCGCTTTACATTTACACACACGTGGCAAGAGCAACTTGCGGATGAGAATTCGAGAACGAAACAGGGCTCCGCGTTTCCCCCAGGAGGATTCAGACATGGATAAAAGGAAAGACCGGTCGACTGCTGCTTGTCCTGGCAGTCAATAGGACCTAATTGCTTTTACACAGAACATCCTTTGAGCGTAAGGAAGAAATTGCCGCGCCGCGGCCGCTTTTACTGCATCCATCCTCGTCTCATTCAAAACTAAAAGAATCAAGCAGAATGGAAACCCAAAACAACTCGCCCAATTCTCCGCAAGAGGGTCATTCTCAGTTCTAACAATGTTTACAAACAGCTGTTAACTGGGCGTATTCAGACTATGCTATTCAACATTCTTTGCACGCTTGGGCGATAACTACATTCATAGGAAGTGAACAAAATTGCGAGCAAAATTGTGAACTTCAAGGATCCAAACTTTGTTACTCATGCACGTTTGGTATTCTGAACTTTGGCGATGATCTTGTTTTGGAAGTCCAAACTTTGTCGCCAATGCTCTTTTAGAGAAACCATTAAGATTTGTGATAACAGAGTTAAAATTTTATCAAAACTGTAGTAGACAACATTTATTTTATAGATGCTAAAAAAGTACAATCTTCTATACTTCTATAAGTATTCCATCACGCGCGAGAAATCAACTTCTTGTTAAGATTTCTCTGAAGGAAGATTTCGTGCTCCCAATAAGACTATAATAGATTTTCGGGCTTGCTTTGAAGAAGTGTAAGGCACAGGCTCGTAAAATCTGAGTAGAAAAAAATTGCTGTTTTCGCATCCTCGAGCAGGAAGCAGGAAAATCAGGGCTTTAAAGAAAGGAAATGTAAAGGTAACATTTGTGTCCAGAAGAGGTTCATAAGAGTAAGAAGCGTTCCGAAACACGATTATCCCAGCAAACAGCTCTCAAAAATCAAGTCCAAGTCCGCCGACTTTTGTGAATGGAAGTCACACAATACCCACTATAGATACACAGATCCTCAAGGAGTTTTTCCTTCTTCTCGCGCCCTCGATACGCCACGTTCCGGATTAGCCTGGGCTTACATGCGGGTATTGTGAGACACAAATCTTTTTGATGCTTTTCCAAATAAGTCAGAATACTGAAAGTGTATTAGTGAGTAGTAGTCAGAATAAGAGATGTGCGCATCTCCTATAGCCTGTAGCTATAGTCTATAGTGGAACTGCAACAGCTAGGATGACCATTGACCAGTGACCACTCTGCCCACAACTGCTGCAGGTAGCATTTGGGTAGCAAAGAAAGAAGGAAAAATATTTAGTTCTTAGTCGATAGCCGCCGTACCGTTACCGGATCTTGTTTGCCCCTTGATTCGCCACGGACGCTCCTTTTAACAGTCTGTCGGTCCGCCTGTCACACCGGTCAAAACATGCATTTACTTTCCGCACCGGCTGCCTTTTACCTGCTGATGGACCACCCTCTGGTTACTATGCACTATGACTATGGTATCGCGCTTGTATATAATACGCTTTCCTTCCTCCAGTCTTCTTCTTCTTCTTATGGACCAGTTGAGGTCAAATTATGTAACTATACTATATATATTATACGTATATATAGTTTTATTTTCAATTCCCCATAAAGCTGAGTTTTATTTTATTCCTGTGAAATTATATAGACCATTGTGAAAATTTATCACCCAGTCTCTTGTAACTACAATCTCTTTTTTTTTTGGAGGCGTATATTGATAGAGACGTATATTGGTAAATATTTAAGAAATTTAAATTACATTAAAATCAAATTTAAAATCCTATTTAATGTCCAACAATCAATTTAATGTATAGAATTCCTAAAAATAAAACCAAGAATCCAACGATCATATTTGAACAACCACCATAAAATGTTCCCATTGAAATTTTAAAAAAGACACTTCTTTAACAAACAAAAATTCCTGAAAAAGAAAAAAAATTCTGGGACAGAAATAAAAAATTGGAAAGGGAAATGAGAAGGCAACCAACCAAATCCCTTTCTTTAAAGATTCCTTATCTGAAAATACAAAAGAGAAGAAAGGGCATTTCGTTGGTTGCCTATCATTTTTTCTTTCCTCTATTATTCCAACATTTTTTTTAGAAAATTTTTTATTTCATTTTGGATTTTTTTTATTCCAAGAGACTTTTTTAAATTACAAGGAACATTTTATGGTAGTTGTCCAGATGTAGGTGTCGTGAAAGGCCATGCTTGCAAAAAATGCTTCGAATATTGTAATTTTCAATGGATTATTTCAATTGAAATAAGAAATCGCAGGTTCTTCAAATTAAAGTAATCCGTTCACAGTAAAAATTATTTTAAGAAAAGAATCTTTGCAAAAATGGGCTTGTGCGACCCCGGAATAATGTTTATTCAATCTCTAAAAAAATTCAGGGCTCATTTTGACAAAAAAGAAACCATTTTTAGTGAACCCATTTTTGAGAAAAAAATACATTTTTTCGTGATTACAGGGAATTCAGTAGAGAAAATTATTGTGTAAAAAATAATTCAAACTTCTTAAAATTCGCAGAAACCACTTTTGCATTTTTTTGAAATCTTTGAAATAGTTAGAATTTTGAAGAAATTATTTATTTTGAATTGTTTGAATTCTTTGGGATCTTTTAAAATAACTTAAAATCATTAAAATCCTTCAACACGTTTGTAATTTCTTAACATCCCTTAGAATTGTTAAAATGAATGGAAATTCCTTGCAATAAAAATTAATTTATTCCCTAAAGTTTTCTGGAAATTCGCTGAAATCCTTTAAAATAAAGCTTAAAATCTTAGGAAATCATATACAATTATCTTTTAAAATTGTTTAATATTTTGAAATTCTTTGAAATCTTCTAAAATCATTTTATGCGTGTAAAATCTTTTAAAATCTCGTAAAATCCTTTAGACACCTTAAAAATCTTTGGCAGGAGTTCAAAATGTCAACATCTTTGGCAATATTGGAAAATCTTTGAAACTCTCTGAAATGTTTTCAAATGTTTCGAAATCTGACTAAATTTCTTGAAATTCATGGAATTACTTTCAAATATTTTGAAAACCGTTGGAATATATAAAAATTAGTGAAATATTGTGGGGGAACCCGTAGAAATCCTTGGAAATCTTATAAAATCCCTTGATGTGTTCAGAAATCTTACGAATCATATACATCATTGTAATAATGTAAAATCTCGTGAAATATTAATAAAATCGGACAAAGTGCTTTAAAATCCATGAAAATTGTCTAGAATCCTTTAAAATTCCTTGAAATCTCGGAAATCTCTTTCAATATAATGAGATTATTTATTTCTAAATTAATTTACTTATAGTAATTTTCTATAATAATTTTTCCAGAATTGTGAAATAATTCTAAGAAATTCATTATAGGAAAATAATTACATGCCTATACTAAATTTTCTATAATACACTCAACTCCCGATATAAGAACGGTTTCGGGAATGGCTTGCATTGGCCTTGATCCTGAATCGGGGGAATTTAAACGTAAATAGACATTGCCGCTTGAATAATTTTTATTGGATTTGGACGCATGATTCCACCTGATGCGGCTCCTCTCATCACGAAACTGCGAAGGCCATCAGTTCCAGGAATATCGTAAATCGGCGCTTCTTATATCGGGAGTTGAGTGTTTTTTTTGTAAGGGTTTTATCACCTACTCTTTTAATATTTCAGGTTTGTTATTTTATTGCCTGAGGATCATACTAATAAATGAATATTTTGAATTTTCCAGAGGTGCAAGGAGAAGCTCAACACTCTAGCAATATCAGTGATGAACCAGTGGCCAGGAGTAAAATTGCGTGTGACAGAGGGTTGGGACGAAGAGGGAAAACATGCGATAGATTCTCTTCATTACGAAGGACGAGCAGTCGATGTTACCACCAGCGATCGCGATCGTTCCAAGTACGGCATGTTGGCAAGGCTGGCTGTGGAAGCTGGATTCGATTGGGTTTACTACGAATCCAGATCTCACATCCACTGTTCTGTAAAGTCTGGTAGGTTTTTCTTTTTCTTCTGTTCTTTTTAACTCATATCTTCTATAACAGACCTGTTCAGCGAGGGGAAATTCCAGAAATTTTCGTTGAAACGACTCAAATCGCAGATGTGAGTTTTCCCCCTCCACTATCGAGTGAGCAGAGAAAAGTGGTGGGGGAAATACACCATCTGTACATGGAGTTAATTTCTCCTCACAAGACAGGACTCTTCTATCCTATCTTGTCCTGGCAGGTGCTATTCTATCCGATCACATCTTGTGCATATTGCATTATTTTTTAAAGACAAAGATAATTAATATTGTAATAAAGAAAGTTTTGTTTAAAGTTATTAGACGCATTCGGTTACAACGTTTTTTCATATTTCAATCAGAACTTTTGGTAGTTTAAGAAAGAAAAGTATTGAAATTTGATATTTGAAAATTTATGGTTACCAGAACATCTGGATAGAGCTTACCAGCACATCTGGTTGAGTTCACCAGAACATCTGGTCAAATTTACTAGAATATCTGGTTGACGGCTAGAACATTTTCTACAAAAAATTATCGACGAGAAATTTCTACTAATTTTAACAAGACTGAACAATAAGGGCATATTTAACATTATATTCTGGTTGAAATAACCAGAATTTTTCTTGAGTGAAGCATAACAAACCATTAACAATTTGTGCATAAAATATATACATATAATTGTCGCTTCAAATTGCGAGAAGATAACGGATCTTTGAAGACGGTACCATATCGTGATAAAATTGTACATTTTATACTGATAATCATGTTATTACTTATGTTCTCGTGAAAATTTCGGGCCGCAAAAGAATAATCGTAAATTGTTAACGAGCGATATCGCGCGATGCGAAATGGCCGAGAGAGTTGAGTATATATAGCTATATATATATGAGGCTTCTTGGGGCGTGAGAAACTTTAAGGTGTTGCTGATTCGGTGCGTTGAAAATATAGAAAGGAGGGTTCATAATATGAATACAGTAAGAGATTTCTCTCCCCTTCGTTTGGAGAGGGAATTGTTTTTTAAAGATTTTCTTGCTTTATAATGAAAAGGGGAGGAAAAGTAAAATTCTAATAATTATATGTTATTAATTGAGTTTTTATGTTATTTTGTCGATAAGCGTAGTAAAATAGTTTATTTTTTATGGAAAGATGATTTTTAATCTACTAGTCTAAATTTTAGCTATGAAAAAAATCGTCTCTAGCTTCGCTGGGATTCGAACCCAGGTCTACAGATTGTCGATTTGGCGCTCAAACGCACAGCATCCAAACTTAATTTTTAAATAAGATTAAAAATATAAATTCTTACAATACGTATAACGACTTCATTGATCAGTTGTTGGAGGCTTTGACAAAAAAGTGAATTTTGTTCTCTTCGGTAGCTTAGTGGATTAGACTCTTAGAGCACCAGCCAGCAATCTACAGACTTGGGTTCGAATCCCCTTCCAGTATCAAGAGAGCAGTTTTTTTACAGCTTGATTTATTGTTTACCTATTTATTTGAAATTTTAACTACTTGGTATTAAATAAAAATTCGACTTTTTAGCTTAGAAAACCATTCGTTGAAAATTCGACAATTTTCTTTAAAATCAATTTTTTTTTATTGAAAAATCCTCTTTTTCTTAGGTTAAGTATGCAACTATTTTGTTTAAATACACGACTTTTTTATTGAATTTAACAGCTTTTTATTTAAAATAACATTTTTTTATTTGCAAATTCAACTAGTTTATAGAAAATTCGGCTTTTTAGATGAAATTGAGTTTTTGAAATTCAAAATTAAACTATTTCATTCGAAGATAAATGATTTAATTTGAAAATTTATCCTCTCGTCAAAAGTTGAACTACTTTGTTAAAAAATAATTTTCTTTTTTTTTCAATTAATTTTTTTCTAATTGTAAATTTGACTACTTGGGTAAAAGTTACAACAGTTTGTTAAAAAATTATTTTATTATTAAAGTTTTATCTCTTAGGTTGAACATTTAACTTTTTTGTCGGAAAGTAATTTTTGTTTAGTTTGACATGACTTTTTTAAACTGAAAATGTAAGGTTTCGATTTATTTATTGTATCTTTTTGCTAGAGAAATAATATTTTTGGGTTTAACATTCAACTTCTTTGTAAAAAATTGGTCTTTTTGGTTGAAAATTGGTATAATTTTTTTACTTGAATTACATTTTCAGAAATTTTTTTTTTTCTGCTGCAAATTATTATTGAAGTTAAGAATTTATCTTTTCCGATGAAATTTTTTTCCTGGTTAAAAATCAATTTTTTAAGGTTGAAAATTATTTTCTCAAACTGAAAATTTAACTATTCCATATTTGGTTTAAAATTTATCGTTTTAGTTTTAAGTTTAAATTTTTAGTGGAAAATAACTATTTTTAGTCTGAAAGTGAAACTATTTGATTAAAAATTTAATTATTTAATTAAAAGTTTATTCATTTTGTTAAAAATGTAAATCTTTGGTAGAAAATTGAACAATTTTGCTCAAAATTCGTTTTCTTTTTGGTTGCAAAATTAACTATTATATGTTTTGTTAAGAATTCATCTTTTTGTTAAAAAATGTAACTGGTTTTGGTGGAAGTTTCATATTTTTTTCGAAGTTCGATTATTTTATAATATGAAATTTATCTTTGTAAGTAGAAAAATCCAATACTTTGTTATTGATTAAACTATTTTGTTGGAAATTTCATTATTTTGTAGAAAATTTAGGTATTTTGTAAAGATGAATCTTTTTTGGTAAAAAGTTTAATTATTTTTTTTGAAAATTAAACCTTTTCAAAAAAGGCCACCTTATTTGGTCGAAAATTGGACTCTTATGTTGAAAATTCATTCACCTTGATTAAAAATAAATCTTCTATTTTAGCAAAGTTATCTTTTTTGGTTGAAAATTAAAAATTTGGGAAAATGTGGAGTTTTTTGAAAATAAAGTTCTTCAGTCACCCTGTTATATCTTTCCCGAGAGTTTATCTAAATTAAAAACTGCATTACAATAAATTCACGTAAAATAATTTTGTTCTAAATCTATTTCGATAATATTAGAACCAAAAAAGGTAATTTTTTTATTTCTAGATGAAAATTGTGGAGGTAATTATGCAGGCGATTATTGCTGGCATAGTGAAACCTGCGCTCATCTTTTTATATCTTCTATTTGTACACATGCTCATTGGAAATTTTGTCTTGCTTTGCTTTTTCTGATCACGTCAATTTCTTCGACTTGTTTGTTACATTTACCTGCGTATACGCAATCAGCGAACCATGCTCGCGTTTTAGACCCGGCTCGGATTTCAAAATAAATGCCAATAAATCGGGGCGAACCTGCCGGCTCGAATTAAAACCGAGCGCCAGACATTGGCGCGCGAAATCGATACGACCCAATGCGCACCAAAAAGCTTGACGGGTGCGATCCACGATCCACCATCCACGCGTCGACTTAACACGCGTCACCAATTTTCACTTTGGTCTATATTTTTTCTATTTCCTGTTCATTCGCACCATATTGAGAAAAAAATTGCCTAAACCAAAAAAAGTTTTTTTTTATTTGGTTGATTTAACAAAATATTTAGTTGACTCAACTAAACTTGTTTGTTGAATCAATTAAATACTCCATCTACCAAACAAATAGGTTAAAACAAGTAATAAATTTAGTTGGGCCAACCAAATATTTTGTTGTCTATATAATACAGGATTCAACCAAACATTTTTAGGGTTTGTCTTTAGGCAAATAAATTAGTCGATTTCCACCCTTTGGGTGTCATAGATACAATGGGGATGTTCAACAAGTCAGAATAAAAAATAAAATTAAAGAATTTAAAAAATGAAATATCATCGAGCCTCTTTTGAATTCACCAAATCTGGCCACGTGACCCACTCATCACATGGCCTTAATACGTTTTTCTTAATTCGATTTTTTCAATATACTTAAATTATTTTTCGTTGTTCAATTCACTCAAATTCTCATGAATTTTATCATATTCTCTTGGATTCCGTAAAATTCTTCTAAATTCAGTGCACCTTAACTAAAATCAATGAAAGATTTTAAATTAAAAAAAATTTTTAATTATTTTTAACTCTTATAACTTAAAAGCTACCATATTGTACTATCGTTACTAATATATCATTAAAGAATTACTCAAATAATTGCAATAAAAATTAGTTGGAAATCAAAAACTGTAGATACGTTTTTTTCTTCTGGAAAGCTGAACCGAATTGGGCGCGAATAAAGACGAAAAGCTTCTCTATGTACATAGGCGTACTAGAAACACATTTTTCACAAAAATTGTAGATAGAGCCTTTCTTGAAAAGTACAAGAGTATTGGAAAGCAATACGAATACAATTTCCCACGGTGACTGCGGTCCTCGAACTTGTCCGTCCGAGTTTGCGTCACACACCTTACACACGTCGTCACAACGACATCTCTGGGATCCAATTACCAGATCGAAGAACCGATTGGCTTCAAACTCTCTCGAAGCTTATATGCATGCATGACACTTTACTTGGCGGCGAACATAATATTCAAAGGTGTGCGCCAAGTGTATATTCAGGTGTCGAGTTAACCAAAAAATTCATAAATAAATTCCATTATATGTATTGTGCGCATGTGTATGTGTGCCCATGGATCGTTCTTCTGAAAGCCACTAATGTTCGGGACGTATTTTTTATTATAATATAATGGGCATTTTTTATTATCAATTAAAGAACTTTAATATGTGCCTTCAAGCATTAGGGTGCACGAATAATACTCATAAGAAGAAGATTACAACACACTGCATTCCAAGGTATCAAATTTTGATCCGAAAGTGGATCAAACAGTTGCATAATGGAGAAAGAGTTAAAAACTGAAGAAGCACTACATTCACTAAGATAGAAAATCAGTTAGGGCTGCAAAATTATTTTGTTAAATAATTTTCTTAAACAATAGTTAGAGGAAAATTTAATTGTCTTGAAACAAAAACATCATCCTTCTGTCTGTTTTGTTTTGAATCATGCGAATGTCTTTTTTATACAAACAGAATTATTTGATTGGAATATTAGATGAGGTTTGTCGCAAAATAATAATGCTTGCTACAAACAAATTTTTTGTAGACAAATGAAAACCCTCTGAATCCTAAACTTAAAAGGAAATTTCATTTGTTTGAACTGTCAAGAAACATCCTTTTGACAGAAGAGAACATTTATCTGAGTGAATATATTTATCAAAAACAAAATTTTTTGTTAAATGCTGTTTGTTGTTTGTCCCAAAAAATTTGTTAGCTTGTACCAAATCAGTTTTCAATATGGTTACTGTCAGCTGATATGTCAGACAAAGCAACACATTGTCGTTTATTGTTTAGATTTATATTCCTATAGAAATTAACATTCGTAAAAAGTGAGTTTGCACAATTTTACATTAGAAGTTAGTATTATTTCATGAAAATAGCTTCTTTATTTTCTTTCACAAAATCAAACCAAATATTGTTCGTTTAAAGAGAATGTCAGCAGAAGAGACGCAAAGCTTTGATTCAGTAAAGTCAATTAATTTTTCTTGCATACATGAAATATTTGATTATACCTACAAAATGCAAATTTTCCTCTAACAAAAGCATATTCTTATATTAACCAAATGATTGTGTTGCTTTTACAAAAATATTTTTACCCAGTGGACACACTAGCTCTACAGTTGTCCTATGAGAAGATTCAAAGGATATCTTAAAGACAAATGATTGTGTTGCTTCTATGACTGTGCCAATTGAAAAACTTAGTTGTAACAACCAAATTTGTGTTGAAGAATAAGAAAACTAATATATTTCTATCATATCTGATTTCAGAATCATCTTCCGCGGGCAAATCCGGAGGCTGTTTCCCAGGCAAGAGCATAGTCAGGACAGAGAAAGGTGCCAGAAGACGACTGGATGAGCTACACATTGGAGAACGAATAGCAGCACTTGATTCTCGTGGTGACATCGTTTACAGCGAAGTGATCAGCTTTCTAGACCGACAACCTTCAGAAAGAAGACAATTCGTGCACATAACAACCGAGTCTGGTAAATCTTTGACCTTGACGCCTGCCCATTTGGTACCAGTAGAGGGCAAGTCAATCACCTTTTCTGCAAGAGTCGAGATTGGCGATAGGATTTTAATACGAGATTCCTCTTCTGCTGGTGAAATCAGTGAAAACGAAGTGGAAGATCGTCTCCGATATGACAGGGTAATCGATGCAAAACTCGTCCTCGAGAAGGGTGTTTTTGCTCCACTAACTTCCGAAGGAACACTCATCGTAGATGATGTTGTTGCTTCCTGTTATGCCATCATCGACAGTCAAACCATAGCGCATTATTCTTTCCTTCCATACAGGCTCTGGAAGAGTCTCACATCCGGTATTGTCAGCAGGTTCTCCAAACTTTTCAAGGAATCTGTGACGAGAGAATCAGTAGAACTCAGGTCCGCAAAATCTGACCAGGTTTCTAACTATTCGCAAGAACCGGAAGGTGTTCTCTGGTATGCCTCCATGTTGTACTCTTTGGCCTCATACGTAGTTCCGGCGAAAATGTTGTACTAGGGGACTATACGGGCATGTAAATTACCTATATAATTTCGACGTGTGTAAATTTAGGAACGTGAAAGACTGTTAGATATTTTAGAAATGGTGAACGTGATACATCTTCCATTAAAAAAATTGCACGTACTATACAATATAAACAAAACACACATGAGCATAAAATATGACCTTGGAGTTTAAATTTAAATATAATTAAAACTATCTAATTGTATTTCAAAAATTATGGAGCTAGTCGTAGCGCATTATAATATTTTGGATAAGAAAAATCTTGTTCTAAATGAGGATTCTAAAATCCGAAATTATGTGAGACCATTTTGCAGTGCAAGAGTATTATAGGATGTTTGAAAATATCAATGATACATTTCCTTCTGCAAAGGTTTCACTAAAAATTGTACATATTGAGTTAGTGTATTTCTGCAATTTTGAAATTTCAGATAAAAAATCGTTCATTAGTATAATTATTTATAACTTAATGTCATCGGAGATTTATTTTCTCTGGGTAATGAAAATTTGCATGTCCTGCATCCTGACTAAATGCATTACAATTTTTTAAGTGAAATTTTTCTTTTGGGAGTGGATTGCGTTTGCTTATGTCGGGCAATTCATTAAACACATACTCAAAAAAAAGAAAATCTGGTTAAAAAAGCAGAATTTGGTTAATTTAACTAGCCCACACTATTCATTTAATTTGGACGGTTATTAAAATAAAAACTTTTTAAATTTCAAAAATATCAGTGTGTTTGAATTTCTAACATAAAATTTGGTATCATTTTTATTTAATAACAATATTGAAATTTTTTAGCTTTGAAGTATCATTGTTTTTAAGATTTGCAGATTTATTGAAGGAAAGTTTTTTTTTCGGAACTGGCACTGTTTACCTCATTGAAATCCAGAGAATTTACAGATGTAACTAATTCTTTAATCAATTTTTATAAACAAATTCAGAGTTTTGTTATTTTTTAAAGAATACTCAAAAAATATTCATAAAAGTTTTGTACTTTCGTTTTTTATGAAAATTGTTTAACTACTTATTATATGTTGTTAATTTCGTAAAAAAAAGTTGAGCCTATGCGTTGAAAAATATCCAAACAGTGAACTTGTTGAAAAAATGGTTTAAATAATTACCAAATAGCATATATTTTTAATTAATTGTGACAAAACATTATTTTCTCTTAAATTCTGTACCTAAATATTTGATTTTAAAGAGCTAAACCTTTCCTATTTCGAAAAATAAATGTTGTTAATTAATTTGTTTTTAACGTTATAAACAATTTTCAAAAATTATCCTCACCGACTGAAAATTATTGCTAGATAATTTCAGCACAAATATAAGACCTTGTTTGATAAGTCTAAAATTAAAAAAATTTTACTTCTGAAGTTAAAAATAGTCAATTTTATTAAATAAAAAAATAACCAAAATAATTTTTCCAAAGAAACTTTTTTTGTCTCACTAAAAAAAAATAGTTTTTCTATGATTTTAGGAATCAATATAATAATGCTGATGACTTTAATTCAAATAAAAAAGGTGCTTTTCTTTGAGAAAATTTGTAAACTTAGAAAAAAATGTATTTAAACAATGTTTTTGCAATTGATTTTTTCTTATCGCTTTTTAAAAAATTTTTAAAAGAAATTGAATTTTAATATATGATTTTTTTGTGGAAATCATTTTTTGCAACTCTAGTGTTTCCAATTTTAAACGTAAATTTTTCTGTGGTTGAAATCTTTGAAACAATTGTTTGTAAAGAAACATTTTTTTAAACAAATATTTATATTTGATGATTGTTTGCTTTTAACAAACTCGGAAACAAAAATTTATTAAAATTTGACCATTTTTTAAACACTCGGATGGAGGGACATTAAAAATATTCAAATGCAAGTCAGAACAATTATTTTTCGTAACTTTTAAACTTTTTCACGAAAATTTTTTATTTGTTTAATAACACATGACTGAAATTTCAATTCTTAAAATTATAGAAAACTTTTTTCTCTAGTAACTTGATTTTTAGCACCCTTAAACAAAATCGTATTGTTGGAGATTAGTGCCTGATCAAAACTTTGCTTTTCTACTTATCATTTTACAATTAATAAATTCAACCAACTCTCGCAATAATTAGAAAATAATAAATGAAGAAAATAATTATCTTATTGTTTATAAAGTACCTAAAATATTTAAAACGCCATTGTAACTTTCGTTTTTACTACAATTTCTTTTATTTGTGAAAATATTTTCATATTAATTTCTCTTAATGATGGTTGCATAATGACTTCTTACTTTTGGGAAATGAAAAGAAATAATATTTCAGTTTTTCTTCAAGTTACTTTTAGAACTGAAGTGTTTACAATTATTTTTTAAAAATTTAAATCAACCAAACCCAATTAGCCTGAAATTTCTAGTCATATTGACCAGAACTCGAAATTGTTCAACCAGGCGTGTCTAGTAACCTTAACCAGTACTTTTTTTATTGAGTAACTAAATTGTGCCGTCAAGTACAACACTTTCCATTATGCCTTTCGCCGCATATGCGGTGACAATATTTTGAATGACGATGTTTATGATGTGTTTAACGAGCATCGTCAAAGACAATGTTGGCCAGTTCACCGAGTGACGTGCATGTAGTATATTTTAATAAAAGTGTATAAATAGCAGGTATATTTTACTTCGATATGCCGAAACGAATAAGAAGAAGCTTTATCAAAGTTTACATGAGATTTGCGTGTATGTGTCCGTATATGTGTGTGCATATATGTGTGTCCCGGTAATGAATGCTAGGCGTGTAGGAATCAAATGCTCTGTCTCTAATCTGATCAATCAAAGAAAAACACTATACATGTAAAAAAAAAAAACAAGAAAATATAGGAATTCATTTGGCTTTTCGCACTTTGTCTAGAAGTGAGGCAAATAAAATAACAATTTTTACCACTAATAGTGTATAATTCAAAATCGGTGTGCCTATATATAATATATAGTAAACGCATGGCCACAAAACTATGAAAAAGAAGAGACGTTGAAAACGTCCACTGATTAGTATAACGCGCTTTAAAATTTAATTAATTTTTCCATATTCAATTCCTAGTAAGAGTACTGAGTCCTTAGGATATACGTTATTTATTATTATTTTATTAATATTATTATTGGGAACTTCATACCGATTCACAAAAGTCGAAGATAAGTGTTTTACTTTTGTAATTCGTGCATGGAAATCTCTTACTATTAATTAAAAAAACTGATAGCACAAATAAAAGATATAACAATTGCGTCTGAATCTTCTTTCGTTGCAGTCTGAATCACGAGGATTGATTTGATAGTTAGATAAGAATACCTTGATAGGAACAAATTTTCCTGTTTCTGGCTAAACAGGACGATCAATTTTAATGAAAAAATAAAAGAAATATTTGTATTTTCTCTGACTGCGCAAGAACATTTGGTCGCAAATTCTGTAAAGCTCGTTATTTAACTTAAACATGCGTTCAATATATATACACATTGAAATTGGTGCAACGTTAATGCCCTTATGTTTTATTCCATATAATGTACGACTTCATTGAAAATGAATGTTTTTTTTTTTCTTTTTTTTTTTTAGAAACTATTTGGATGTGCTGCTGAAAAAATATATTTTTCAGAGTAATCAGCACGTAGTATATATTGCCATATATACTATGTACATATTTATATATATATACATATTCCCATCATATTTATTTTAATTCGAATTGGTATACATCAGATTCAAAGGAATTGGCTGCTTTTCGGTGCAAAGCTCTTCTTTTTTTTTTGTATCAATTGTACAGGGTTTTATCGCAAAGATTTGCAGAAAACATATGAAATCGACAATAATTGTGTAATGACTCAAAAAAGAGCAAATGAAAGGCCGAGGCGAAATACAGTATTATACTTTGTATGTATCATTTATAACAGTTTCGCCGCACCTCTTGCATTTCGAAAAATTATTCAAAAATAAAGTATAAGACACTTCCTTTTGCGGTTTTCATCAGAAATTCCCAGAAATTATATATAGATTATCCGATTTCTTGAATAAAATTTTTTTTTAATCGCACGGTTTTTCAAAACCGGTTTTATTTTTTTTTGAAGAAATTTATGGACGTAATCATGTAGGGACTTATATCGCGACTTGATGGACTGCAAATGTGAATTCTTTCCCTTGTACAGTATAATAATTGTTAAGCGCAATCACTTGTCATTTTTATTAATCGTTATTATATCTTCGCGCCATTATTTACAAATTAACTGTGCCCTACTATATAATAATTATTATTATTATATTGATGCATAAATTATCTCGAAATATTATATTATTATATATTATATTATTATCGTAATTATTATTAATGATTATTTTTACGTAGCTCAAACAAATTGAAATTCTTGTATATATCAGCAAAAATAGAATTGCATCATCAAAAGAGAAACAATCTTTTTTATTTCGTATTTACTCTCTACCACACAACCCAACTTAAATATAGTTTTCGATTTAAGGAGAAAAAAAATTAAAACAAAATGAAACTTTCGTACAAATATTTATTTTTAGGGTTATTTATTTATTTGTTATTAAGGCCATATAATTAGAAATTTCCTAAGATTTATGAGAAAATTCTAAAAGATTTTTGAAAATCTCAGATTTCAAATCAAAATTTCAAAAAAAAGTTAATCTTCAACAGAATCGTTGATTTTCAAACAAAGAAGATTATTATCAAACGAAAAATGTCATAGATGATATTTCAATCCGAAAATATTTTTATTTTAAATAAAAAATAGTTAAATTCATTTAAAAAATTAAATTATCAAGAAAATAATTAAATCTTCAACCAAAAAGAGGAATTTTCAACAAAAAAGATTAATTTTCTAAAAAAAAACGAATTTTCAACAAATTTTTTTTATTTTTTACCAAAAATGATATTGATTTAAGAAAGAAAAAATAATGTTAGGAAAATTATAATTTCAATGGGAAAAGTCTTCTGCATATTTTACAGGATTTTGACAAATGTTTGGAAAAATTTGAGTAAGTTTACAAAAATATTTATGACTTTCTGACGCTTGAACATTTTTCTCATTATTTTATCAATTCCTAAAAATATTTAAAAGTATTAAAATATTTTCAATTTCTTCAAAACTTCTCATATTTTTTAAATATCTTTTAAAATTACTCGAATTATTCCGAAAATAGTCTTAACATATTTCATTTCGTTTTGGCAATTCTAGAAAGCATTTGTAATATTTTGAAATATTTTTCTAATTTCGATTGAAATAATTTTTCAAAACAAAAAATCATTTCAAATATTCCGAGGCATCTTGAAATGTTTTCAATATCTTGAAACCTTGCAACATTTTAAAGAACTTCCAGATTTTATTTGAAAATCTTCAAAAATCTACATTTTTTTACGATTATAAAATGTTGGAAATTTGTTATTTAGTTTTCGAAACTTTAGTTAAATTTTTCGTAATTGAATCCTTAAATAAAAAGATAAATTTTCAATTAATCAAATTAATTTCCTGCCATAAACGAGAAATTTTTAACAGAATGACCAAACATTAAAATATTTTCTAGTACAAATTACAAAATAAAAATTATGAACTGCTATTTATTTGTTAATTTGATTGTTTATTTTCTTTAGAGTTGAATAAATTTAATTTAGGAATTTTTAACGATAAGAAAATTTTTTTAAATATTTTACAAATTTTCAGAAATCTTTAGGTTTTAAAATATCTTTAATCTCTTCAAAACTTATAAAAAACAAAATATCTTTTAAACGCTCTGGCATTATTCGGTAGATTGTTTTAAAAACTTTCAGATTCAATTTTGACAATTTTAAAAATGTCGTTTTTCAAATTTTATACTAAAATCTTCAAAAAGCCGCGTTTTGTTTAGGGCCTTATGAAATCTTTTTAAATTTTTAATATTTTTAAAATTCTTTAAAAACTACTGTACTAGTTTTCAAAATGATTGGAATTTTCCTGACTTTTCAAATGATCCCCCAAATTTTCGGAAAAGAACGTTAAAGATTATAAAGTAAAAAATTTGTATTTTGCGTTATTACAAAATTTTAGAAAAAAGTTTAAATAGTAATTAAAGACCTAAAAAGATTTCCACAAATTTAAAACAAAAATTAAGAAGATTTTACAATTTTAAAAATGTTTCATAAAAAAAATGTCTTAACATTTGTGGGAAAATTTTAAATGATACTTTATTTCATAAAATGTATTTTGAAAATTTTTTCAAATATTCTTTCAAAATAAATTTTATGAAATAAAGTATGATTTAAAATTTTCCCAGAAATGTTAAGAAAAATTTTGTTATTTTCATAAAACCTTTTAAAATTCGTAAACGCTTCTTAATTTTTGTTTCAAATACATTGAAATCTTTTTAGGCCTTCAATTATAATTTTAATTTTTTTCTAAAATTTAAAAATAGATAATATTTTAATTTGAAAGCAAAACGAACTGAATTCAGAAAAAAATAATTTTCAGCAAAATAGTAGAATCCTCAACCAAAACGGTTTTATTATTCAACCAAAGTTTCAATTTAATTTTAAATAAGACGAAATTTCTACCAGAAGAGTTAAATTTTCAAACCAAACAGGGAAATTTTTGAGTCCATAAAGAAAAAACATTTTTAGGTAAATGATAATTTGAAGAAAATTTAAAACGAGTTTTAAAGATTTCGCAGATACGTCGAAAAAGTATCTAGAAAATTTATAAGTAATTTTTGTACAGGATTTTACAAAATTTCAGGAAAAATTTGAAGATTGAAAATAATTTAAAAAATTTTTTATTTTTTGTTATGTTTAAAAATAAAGAACCACTTTAACTATTTTTAGGAAGCTCAAGAAAAATTTTTTTATGATCTGAAAACATTTGAAAATGTCGAAAAAGCTCTAAAATTGTATTTCGAAATCTTGGGAATTCTGAATTTTATTTTAAGTTTTTTGAAATCTTTTAAAAAGTTAATTTATTTTTGAAATTAAAAAAAAATATTAAATGATTCCAATTTTTTCACCCACTTAAAAATCTTGCAAATTATTTTTGGAGAATTTTGGAAATCTTTTAAATTTTGTAAATTTCAAAAATTCTTAGTAATATTCTTTTCAAATTACTTTGTCAAGAATTTTTTCTAAAATTTTGTAATCTTAAAAAATTGAAAAAGTTTGGTTTAAAATCTTCGACATTCTTTTCAGATATTTTAGGAAATCATTTGAAATGTTACTAAATATTTTTTTTTTAATTTTCTTAAAATTAATTCATCAAAATAAAAAAATCAATATAACTCTTCTCTAAAATCTTAAGATAAAATTCAACATTTTATTTCAAAATATCTAAAAATCTACATTTTGTTAAAAACATCTTGAAATCTTTTTAAATTTTAAATCACTTTTGAATCTGTTCTAAACTTCTAAAACTTTGAAATACTTTTGAAATAATTTAAAGTTTTTCTAATATTTTTTTAACTCCTAAAAAATTTTTAAAAAATGGTTTAAAAACCTTTTCGATTCTTTTTAAACATATTTTGAAATCTTCAAAGCTTGTAATTAATATTGTAAAATAAAACCAAGAATAAAATCTAAATCATTTAAAATTTTCCCAGAAATGTTACTGTCGGCACCGATAATTTTTTTTGTTACCGGTGCCGCCAACAAATTATTGTAGAAATTAAATAAAGATATTCTAAGTTTTTGTCTATAATTTTATTTTTTTATATATTTGAAGGTGTGACAGATTTTTTTCTTCTGCTCCTAAGTTCAGAAGTGACAACTGATAGTTTCTGTCATTATACCTAATAACCTTAATTTTTTACAACACAATGAGATACAATCAATTTAAAAAAAATCTTGGATTTTAATTATAAATTAAATAAAAATATGGCCGAAATTGGCAGCCGAGAAGAAGATGAACACGGAAGGGTAATTATTCTTACTTATTGTTATACTCGCATTTATAAACCTAAATCTAGAAAAATATAGTCAATAATAAAAAATCTACATAATATAAAATGCACTCAACTCCCGATATAATACCCCCCGGTTTACGGTATTCCTAGAACTGATGGCCTTCGCAGTTTCTTGATGAGAGGAGTCGCGGGGTCGAAAGAGAGGATGTTCAGTCAAGCGTGACAACCCGGTCTTATATTGGGAGTGGAGTGTATTGAGGTATGTATGACGTATTTAAGAGCGACCTTTACATTTTAGCCTTCAAATACGATTTTCACCCAGATTCTTCACAATGAAGAAAAAGAGTTTTTTGATATCGTCAACTGCGGAAATGTGGCGGAAGCCCAAAAATTCTTACAAAATCACAAAGATTTCAACATTAATGCTATTAACTTTCAAGTAAGTCATATGAAGTAAATGTTGCAATTCAAGCACTATGTAGGTTAAGGTGGTCTAATTATAAATTTTTTGCGATTTTTAATGTCAATTATTTCTAATGTATAAAATACTACTTCACACTACTACTTAGATGTTTGCATAAATTGTTTAAACGATTTATTATTGTTTTTAGCAATTTTATCTTAGTGTAGAGGTAAAAAGTCGCGTTTCATTAAAAAATTTTCCACTTTTTGGCCAATTTTCAATTAGAGTGAGGTACTACTCTATTATTGTTAATAAAGATAATGGTTTACATAATTTATTATTGTTTTTAATAATATTTTCTTAGAGTAATGCTAAAAAATCGCAGTTTTTCAAAAAATTTCCCATTTTTGTGTAATTTCTAATTAGAGTGAGGTAAATAACAAGGTTAAAAAAATTAATTGTTGAAGCAATTATTGATCATTGTTAATAATATTCAATTTCAATAATGCTAGAAATTTGCGGTTTTTACTGAAATTTTCTACTATTTTCTACTTTCTACTGGAAGTGAGTTAATATTAAATTTAATTTCGCAAAAATAATTATTTAAATAATTGATTGTTTATAACCAGCTTGTTCTTTATCAATGCTATAAAGAGTTGCAGATTTTTCTCAAGTTTTTAACTTTTTACCCACTTTTTACTTAAGAAAGAAACAAATAATGCAATTTAACAAACATAGTTGTTTTAGCAATTTATTAATGTTCATAACTGTCTCCCCTTAAATAAGTGCTAAAAAGTAACGAGTTTTTTCTGAAGTTTGAATTTAAACAAAAATACTTCATTTTACTACTTTAGGGAAAATTTATACATATAATAAAATCCATATAGGATTTTAGTTAACTTGCATAAATCTGCTTATTTGAAATTTTAACTATTCTGTTGAAAATTCTTTCTTGACTATTTGTTTAGCTACTTGCTTAAAAGTTTAACTACTTTGTTAGAAATAAAAGTCTGGTTAAAGATTCATCTCTTTAATTGAAAATGTAACTATTTTGTTTTAAAAAAATTTTTATTGAAAACTAACTTTCTAACTGAAAATCTAAGTATTCCAGTTTTGGTAGAAAATTGATCTTATATCGATGAAAATTCATATTTTCTGTATGAACATTTCGTTCTTTTGGTCAAAATTTAATCTTTTTTTATGAAAAATGCAACTTTTTGATTAAACTGTTTTGGCTAAAGAAAATTCAACTATTTTATTGAGACAGCAATTTGATTGAAACTGTTTGCTGAAAAATGAATCTGTTATTTATAAGGATTTAACAATTTGTTTGAAGTATTTTAGTCGAACTATTAACTATAACATTTTTTAAACTAATTTTTATTGGTGGAAAATTTAACTTTCCATTTTTAGTTCAAATTTTTCTTTTTTAATTGAAAATTTAACTAATTTATTAAGAATAACTAGTTTTAGTTGATGATTTATCTCTTTGTATAAAAATACAACTATTTTGTTAAAAATTCGTTTTTTTTTGTTTGAAATTTGATATTTTTTTCATTAAAAATATAACTGTTTGATTAAAATTTATCGGTTTTGGTTAAAGATTTTAACATTTTATTACAAATTTCTCTTTGTTTGGGTTAAAAATTATTTTTTTTTTAACCAGAAATTTAACTGTTTGATTTTTTAGGAACAATAATCTTCTTTTTATGGAAAATTAAACTATTGAGTAGAAAATTCATGTTTTTAGTAGAAAATTAAACTAGGTTAAAAATTCATCTATTTTTTGTTTGTGGTTGATTCTGAACCAATATTTATTAGGTTATTACCTATTACAAAAAGGACAAGAAATAATACAAAAAATTAATGCATTTCTAAAATTACTAATATTAAATTTTATTATTTTTACAAAAATAAAGAAAAGAATTCTTTCAAGAAAATGAGGTATAATTATTTGGAATCAATTAGAAAAACTTTTTAAAGATTAATAAGCTAACCCTGTTAATGGGAACAAATTAGACCTTAAGTCTTTCTCTTTAAAAAATGTTATTTAAGATTAAAAAGTTATCTATTTTACCACGATTAATTTTATGCACAAAAAGCATGAAAAATATTCACCATTAAAAACAGATTTCGAACTACCCCACTTTTCGACTCGTAGTTCTGAAAAACTTTTTTTTAATGGCAAATCTTTTTCATGCTCCTTGTCCATAAAACTATTCATGATAAAATAGATTATTTTTTAATGTTTAATAAAATAAAAATTAACCTATGTTACTGAAAAATCAATATTTGTACTGGAAATGTGGAATTATATCTGTTGGTTAGAATATTCGAATGATAAACTGAACTATGTGATTTTTTTTAAATACAAAAAAAAATGAAGTTTAAATCGATGGAATGAACTTTTCAACAGATTAAATGTCTAATCTAATCTCGGTTAAACATAGAAATTATTAGAATTGTTAAAACGTTTAACTACTCAAACGCGGGGCACTAACATATATACAATTAGAGAGGGCCAAATAATTTTTTATTTTTTTCTATATATAAATATATAAGAGAACACGTGGGTACCTTAGCATGTTCTCTATTTTTCCTTTTCTTTTCGAACGAGCTCCCAGCCGGCGGCGCGGCGCGGCGCGCGGCGTACAGCTCAGCGAAAAAGAAAAGGCTCCTCGTGTATCTCTGGCCATATTTCAAGGCACGCTTTACAAGACAATGGTTTCAAGCGAACAGCGATAAAAATTATTCAAATGACCATGCCGCTGTAAATTCCATCGGGAATCCGGGCCAGCTTATAGAGGCTTCACGAGCAACCGCGCATGATCCAACAACCAAAATTATAACCAAATCATTCGATATTTTATTTATTTAACATTGAAATCAAATCTACTTTCTTATAAATAATTTTATGCGGCGAAATCAGAGAAAGAAAAAAATTCACAATTCAGAATTAGAATTCCAAACTTCCTCCTTTTTGTCTCATCACAATGACTACTCATTAAGGTGGTCCAAATGCATTAGGAAACTTTTTTTCGAATTTTCATACGTCTTTTGTTTGAATCCACAAAAAAATAAAAGCAATATTTTAAGTTATATTTAGAGGTCCCGAAAAAATAAAAGTTCTTAAGCTCCATGCTTCTTTACAGAAATCCTCTTTCTGCTGACTTGTGAGTATTTCGAAAAAAATTTTAAATCTTGGAGAGACTTAAATGTAAAAAAATCAACAATAAAAGTTTCCAACAATTTCTTAGTTTTTTCTTTGTTTATTTTTCTTAGTATTAGGTCTTATAGGAAATTAATTCAAAATGTCCCAAAATAATTTACTAATCTATGACTTTCCATTAAGGTGGTCCGAATTATTTTGACAACACATTTTTCGATTATTAATGCATATCGCCCACAAGTTTGTTTGAATCCACAAAAAAATAAAAGCGATTTTTTTTTAAATATATTTAGAGGTCCCGCAAACCTAAGAGTTCTTGAGCTTAATTTTATTATACAGACACCCGTTTCCAGATGATTTGTGAGTAGGTCAAAGGTAAATTCAAAACCTTGGAGAATCTTAAATATAAAAAAATCAACAATAAAATTTTCCAACAATTTCGTAGGTTTTTCTGTTTGTTTATTTTTCTTAGTATAAAGTTTAATATTAAATTAAATCGAAATGTTACAAAATAGGTTTTTAATCTAGTGACTCCTCATTAAGGTGGTCCAAAAGCATTGGAAACTTTTTTTTTGAATTTTCATACTTATCGTCCAAAAATTTGTTTGATTAAAAAAAATAATAAAAGCGCTTTTTTAAATTATATTTAGATGTCCCGCAAACCTAAGAGTTCTTAAGCTCATTTTTTTCACAGAAACCTGTTTCTTGATGATTTGTGAGTAGGTCAAAGGCAAATTTAAAACCTTGGAATGTCTTAAATATAAAAAAAATGAAGAATAAATTCAAAATTCTAAAAATACTTTCCTAATCTAATGATCTCTCATTAAGGTGGTCCAAATGCTTTTGAAAACTTTTTTCCGGATTTTAATGCATACCGCCCACAAACTTTTTTAAATCCACACAAAAATAAAAGCGCTTTTTTGAAAATAATATTTAGAGGTCCCGCAAATCTAAGGTTTTTTTAACAGAAGCCCGTTTTCTGATACGAATCAAAAATTGCTTTTAAAATATCACCCCCATAAGTCGGATTTATGGGTTCCCAACTAACCCCATTAGTAAACATTTGTGTGTTGCGAGTTTTTCGTGCTAATTAAGATTTTTTGCGGTTTTTCTTAATGCAAATTGTTTCTAATACAAAAATTATTATTTTCTATTAAGAAATAAATGTTGAAATCAGTTTTTTAAACCAATTTATCATTATTTATAGAATTTTGCTCTTAGAATAGAGTTAGACAGTCGCGGCCTTTTCAAACATTTTTAATTTGTTTTCAGCTTGTCATTCAGAACTAGTTAATAATCATTAAAAAATTTGAAAAAATAATTATTAAACATATTGATTATTATTTATAACATCATTCTCTTATAGTAATACACAAATTTTCCACTTTCTCTTTACTTTTAAATTAGTGTGATCTTATAATTAATTGAAGTTAAAACAAATAATTGTTTACACAACTTATTATTATTTTTAATAATATTCTCTATGAATGATATTCGTAAGTTGCGATTTTTTCCAAAATATTTAATTGTTGTATATGTTTCACTCAGAGCGACGTAATAATTAAATTTTACAAAAATAATTGTATAAACAAAATATTATTGTTTATAACTATCTTATCCTATATTGGTGTTAGATAGTTACGTTTTTTTCTGAAATTTCAAACTTTTTCTCCACCTTTCACTAATGAAGGTAATAATTAATGCAAATTAACTAATATAATTCTTTAAAAAATTTACTATTGTTTATAGCAATCTTCCCTTAATTAATTGCGAGAGCAGTTTTTTCTGAAATTTCGAACTGTACTTTGAATTTTTGTTTGTGAAGAAATAATGAATTAGTATTTGAGACAATCATTTTTTAAAGAATCTTTTTCTTTTTTGTGAATATATTTTTCTGTAATAAAACAGATATTTCAAGGATTCTTTATATTTTCATGAATCATATAAAATGTAAATTTTCCTTCAAGTAGTAACCTAGAGCCTTTTTGTTTAAATTAATAGAAATATGTATTTTTTTAACTTGAAGTACATTGCTTAAATAATTATGGGTTTTACCTTGTATTATTATTTCAATAGGTGCGAAGCAAAAAAAGAATTAAAATTTCAAAAATAAACTCAAATTTCTAGCATTATTCAAGGAGAGTATTATTAAGAATAATAAAAAATTATTCAAATAATTATATTTGTTAAATTTAAGTAAATATTGCCTCACTTTAACTGAGAATTAGACAAAATTGGAAAATGTTATGAAAAAGTACAACATTCTATTATTATTGATTGAAAATATGATCAAAAGTAATAATAAATTATTTAAACACATATGTTTGTAAACTTGAATTCATTATCTCACTGTAATTTAAAAATTATGAGAAAGTTGAAAAGTATCATTTTTATTCTTAACTCCTATAACTTCTAACGTCCAGAACTCCTAACTCATAACCCATATTTCTTAAACCATATTACTCCTAACTCCTATAACACATAACTCCTAATCGAAATCTCTTAACTCCTATTACTTCTATCTCCTATAACTCATAACTCCTAACTCATATCTCTGAACTTCTATTACTCCTAGGCCCTATAACGCATAACCCATATCCCTTAACTCCTAACTCCTATACCTTCTAAATCTACAACTTCTAATTCCTATAACTTCTAACTCATATACCCACTAACTCCTATAACTTATAACCCCTAACACATATCTCTTTGATTTTATAACTCCTCACTCATATAACTCACAATTCCTAACCCATATCTCTTAATTCCTTTAACTACTGACTCCTATAACTCATAACTCCTTATCCATATCTCTTAACGCCTATAACTTCTAACTTCTCTAACTTCTAACTCCTATAACTACTAACTCCTATAACTATTAAAATTCTATCCCATATCTCTTAAATCCTATAATTCCAAACTCCTATAACTTCTAACTTCTTTAACACCTAACTTCTATAACTCCTTACTCCTATAACTACTAACTCCTAATTCCAAACTACTAACTTACAACTCACAATAGGAGAAGAAGTAGGAGATTCGAGGGGAAATGAAGGGAGTTAAGTAGGGGAAATATGGGGTGGGGAGGTTATTGAAGCTAAAGGGAAATAAAGAGAGGTGTAGATGAAGACACGAGGGGAAATGAAGGTAGATGTAGTAGGAAAAGTATTGAGAAATGAAGGGAGGGTAAGTCCGGAAAGTGAGGGCGGCATAGGAAGTAAGGGGTAATGCACAGGAATGTGAGAGTCTATTTGTACCGAAATTTTGCTACAAATAGCCGGATTTTTTTGGTACAGATAGAAGATAGAAAATACTTTGATAATATTATATGATGACTTTATTTACTTATGCGATTGAATATAAATTATTTCTAGATTAAGATATATCTATATTTTTTTAAGAATATACACAATTTAAAAAAATGAAATTTGTATGAAAAAGGGTCCTTCTGCTCCGCTGGGAATCGAACCACATGTCTTCCGATTGTCGCACAGTGGGGAAAAAGTACATTTTTTGGTTCAAATTACGATTCCGGCTGAACCTGTGGACCGGTTTGGATGTTTTATTCAAGCTAATACAATTTTAAAGAAAGTTTTCAAGTCTGATTTTTAATTTAGTCTCGCAATTTTTTTATAAATAAATATTGCGAAAAAAATAGAAATTTTTTCTATTTGCCGTTCCCGGTGCTCGTCAATAATGGGAGAATTGTTATAATCGCCGACGTTTCATAGATTTATATTATATAAAGATATATTCCATCATGATACAATAAACAAAAAATTTTTTATAAACAAATTATTTGTTGAAAATATATGCTTTCTATAATTATTAATAATTAAACCTTTTTATGTCATATTGCAAGAAATTTGAATGGAAACAATATTTTAATAAACAAAATTTCTCTTGGAACTATTCTTGTTATTATTATAAACCAATTTAATAAACAAATGCATTATTGAGGCATTTGTCGTCAGGGAAGTTCGTTTTTTTCCATGTCAATTTTTTAAAATTAGGAACCTCATGATAATTTCAGAAAAATTCATAACTTGGTGATAAATTTTATGATTTTTTAAAAAATTTGATTTTAAAAATGCATAATTTGGGCATTTGTCGACAGAAAAACTCGTATTTTTCAATGTCAGTCCTTTTAATTGGGAAGTTTAATGTAATTTCAGTATAACATTCATAATTAGTTGATTAATTTTATGTTTTTGCTTAACAAATTAAAATAGAAAATGCATTATTCGGGCATTTGTAGACGTAAAAACATTTGTTTATTAAATTTAGTTCAAAGAAATTAAATGTTTCAAATAGTGATGGATGTTGCTAAGATTATCATGAATTTCCTAATTAAAAGGACTGATTTAAAAAAAAAAAACTAATTTTTTCGTTGATAAGTGCTCGAATAATGAATTTGTTTATTAAAGTTAGATAAAATCCTAAAATTCGTTCACAAATTATCAATTTTCTAAAATTATCATGAGTTTCCTAAATTTAAAAAATTTACATAGAAAAAAACTAATTTTTCTGACGGCAAATGCCTGAAAAAACGTTAAATTATTTTAAATTTTAGAGAACACATTTTGAAAATATAATTTATTTATAAATTTTTTTTTGTTCATTGCATCAAGATGAAATAACTTCATATAATAAACATTTATGAAACATCGGCGTTGACAACAATCTTTCTGTTATTGACGAGCACCGAGAACGTCAAATAAAAAAAGTTGTCATTTTTTTCGTCATATTTATTTATTTATAAAAAAATTATTAAAAAAATAAAAATCAGACTCGAAAACTTTCTTTGAAATTTTATTAGCCTTTAAAAAAACAGATCTTAAGTTTTATACAAGTCAATTTTAAAAGGAATCTGTATTATCATCGGAGATGGTAACAACCGATTATTGGAGATATCTTTCACCAACTGCGAAAATTGAAATCAACACTATCAACCTCAGTTAAATTCTCAAATAACAGAATTTTTAAAGTCTTATCAGACTATATGAGGCTATGAATTCGAATTTCGTTTTAATCACATTTTTTCTGAAAAAAGATCTTCTCTTTCGCTCCGCTGGGAATCGAACCAGAAGCCTTTCGATTGCCGGTCGGGTGCTTTTACCACCAAGCTATTAGAAAGATTGAAAGAAAACATTTTTTCAGAAACACACACACTGTCTTTAGCAAGGTCTTCCGTTTTATACAAGTCAATTTTGCAAGGAATCTGTATTACCATCGGAGATGGTAACAAACGATTATTGCAGATACTTTCACTAACTGTGAAAATGGAAATCAACACTATTGATCTAATTTAACTTCTCAAAGAACAGAAATTTGTCACATCTTTTCAGACTTAATGGAGCTATAAACAAAAAATTTTTTAATTAATTTCTTTCTGAAAAAAAACTTCTATTTCGCTCCGCTGGGAAACGAACCACAAGCCTTTTGATTGCCGGTCGGGTGCTTTTAAAACTAAGCTACTGGAAAGATCTAAAGAAGAATCCCTTTACAGAAACACACACTGTCTTTAGCAAGGTCTTCCGTTTTATACAAGTCAATTTTGCAAGGAATCTGTATTACCATCGGAGATGGTAACAGGTGATTATTGGAGATATCTTTCACCAACTGTGAAAATGGAAATCAATACTATTGATCTAATTTAACTTCTCCAAGAACAGAAATTTTTCATATCTTTTCAGACTTAATGGAGCTATAAATAAAAAAATTTTTAATTAATTTCTTTCTGAAAAAAAACTTCTCTTTCGCTCCGCTGGGAAACGAACCACAAGTCTTTCGATTGCCGTTCGGGTGCTTTTACCACTAAGCTGCTGGAAAGATCAAAAGAAGAATCCTTTTTTAGAAACACACACTGTCTTTAGCAATGTCTTCCGTTTTATACAAGTCAATTTTGCAAGGAATCTGTATTACCATCGGAGATGGTAACAAGCGATTATTGCAGATACTTTCACCAACTGTGAAAATGGAAATCAACACTATTGATCTAATTTAACTTCTCCAAGAACAGAAATTTGTCATATCTTTTCAGACTTAATGGAGCTATAAATAAAAAATTTTTAAATTAATTTCTTTCTGAAAAAAGAACTTCTATTTCGCTCCGCTGGGAAACGAACCAGAAGTCTTTTGATTGCCGTTCGGGTGCTTTTACCACTAAGCTGTTGGAAAGATCGAAAGAAGAATCCTTTTTTAGAAACACACACTGTCTTTAGCAATGTCTTCCGTTTTATACAAGTCAATTTTGCAAGGAATCTGTATTACCATCGGAGATGGTAACAGGTGATTATTGGAGATATCTTTCACCAACTGTGAAAATGGAAATCAACACTATTGATATAATTTAACTTCTCCAAGAACAGAAATTTGTCATATCTTTTCAGACTTAATGGAGCTATAAATAAAAAATTTTTTAATTAATTTCTTTCTGAAAAAAACTTCTCTTTCGCTCCGCTGGGAAACGAACCAGAAGTCTTTCGATTGCCGTTCGGGTGCTTTTACCACTAAGCTGCTAGAAAGATCGAAAGAAGAATCCTTTTTTAGAAACACACACTGTCTTTAGCAATGTCTTCCGTTTTATACAAGTCAATTTTGCAAGGAATCTGTATTACCATCG
>NC_046659.1:149731849-149750404 GCF_010883055.1 Belonocnema kinseyi | reverse complement strand
GTCATATCTTTTCAGACTTAATGGAGCTATAAATAAAAAATTTTTAAATTAATTTCTTTCTGAAAAAAGAACTTCTATTTCGCTCCGCTGGGAAACGAACCACAAGTCTTTCGATTGCCGTTCGGGTGCTTTTACCACTAAGCTGCTGGAAAGATCAAAAGAAGAATCCTTTTTCAGAAACACACACTGTCTTTAGCAATGTCTTCCGTTTTATACAAGTCAATTTTGCAAGGAATCTGTATTACCATCGGAGATGGTAACAAGCGATTTTTGGAGATATGTTTCCCCAACCTTGAAAATGGAAATTAATACTGTGACGTACCGGGGATATCCCAGTTTATGAGTTATGACCTCTCGATATTGTTTAAAAGACGCCTAGTAAATTCGACCTATAGACCAAACCTTCTGGTGGCATTCTTACGTAAATATGGTTGTGGGTTGGAAAATTTTCTGTTCTTTGGTTAGTTCTTCTTGCATGGCGATGTTCTTCTACTGCGTACACGCTAAAATTCTGAGCAAAATAAATTTCATCATTTCCTATTTTCATCTGCATGGCCCTTGGAAAATGAGTAGCTTGATCATGATTATCAGGAGGTAAATAATTTAAATCTTCATGATCCGGGATGAGGCTGAAATGATAATTTTGGTATCCTGCCGTTCGTATAAAAACATAAGCCACCACAGCAGGTTCTTGATTCGGCTGCAGCCACCAGGGTACATCTTGATTATGGAATGGATGAATATTTGCATGGTAACTACAGTGGTCCTGCATGCTTGCAACAAGATAGTTTCCAGGGAACGCGGGATATCCACCAATCCCACTAACACCTAATTTTTTAAGAAAAAATTTCATTAGTTTATGAAGATTTTGAGCGCTATTGACTCAAACTTTTTAAAATTTTTAGCATTCAAAGAAAAACTAGGAATGACCCATCTATTCCTGAAATGAAAATTTTCTTTTTCGAAGTAAGGAAGACCAGAGCGAGATAGAGCAGATTTTTTTCATTAATGTATTAAAACAATTAATTACGAATCAAAAATTTACAAAGTAAAAAGGAGTGCCATTATCCTGTCACGCCCCGAGCAAATTACGGGATTCATAATTTAAGCAACACCCGGACCCAGATGGTTTCTTAAACCAGTTTGTAATTAAATTTCAATTTCGTATTTTTTAAATCTCCAAATCTGAGAAACTGAAGGTGCTTTTTGGTTTTTAAGTAAAAATTGAATTAGAGAGCTAACTTGGATTTTGTTGCCGATGTTTTGTTAAGCAGTGTAATGATTAGTTATAATAAAATATGAGATCACATGATTTGGCACATTTTTCCAATTTTTTTTTGTCTAGAGACTATTTCCGTGTTGATTTATTGGTAACATCAGAAATTCTCTTTTTATTGGTTCAACCTTATCTTTGCCAAAGTTTGATTAAAGTTTAATTGAAAAATGCTCATCGTCAAGTCTCTTACATTTCTTTCGTAATTTTTCATATTGATTCATACCGTTTCTAATGCACATAGACAATTTCAAATTTAGAGTTTTATATTTCGACAAATTCTATTTGTTTGAATTTATATGAAAAAATTTTAAATATGAATTTTAAATTTGTTATTATTATTATCTTAATTTATTCCCCTCAGAGAAAAAGTTGTCTTGAAACAAAAGCATCTTCCTCTTGCTTGTTTTGTTTTGAACTTGAAAATACTTTTGACACAAACGTAATAATTTTGCTAAAGGATTAACTGAAATTTGTTCAAAAAGGATAAGGTATGTTTGTTTATTGATACCCCTTATTTAAATTTTATATTTTTTCCTAATTATTATATTGTTTGGGTCTTTGGTTTCCAATTTTAAATTGCACAATGTGAATCATATTTGTGAAATGATAATAAATTAGGCAAATATTTTGGAAATGTTTTATATAATGTCTTACGGAAATTTCGTAATAGTTGACTGTTCGAATATATATAACAATAAATTTAAGCTTTGTCAGATATAGAGTTCCATCAGTAAAAATATTTTAATGTTAAAGGGTCAAAACATCTCAAGTGTGCCACTTTTGAATTGATAGTTCTACTTTCCATCAATTTATACAGTTTTTGATTCACTTTTATACAAAAAAAACTCCCCCAAAATATTTTGGCAACAAAAATTTTTTTTAAAAGTTATTAACAATAATTCTACTAAAATGAATTTTTTATCAAGCGGTTCAACTATCTACCGAGAATAGTTAACTTTTCAATCAAAAGATGAATTTTGAACAAAATAGATCCATTGTTAACTAACAAAATTGATTTTCAACGAAAAGTTGAATGGTTAAGTTTTCAGTTAAAAATATTAATTTAAGAAAATAATAATATTATCAAAATAGGTTACTTTTCCACAAAATAGATGAATTTTTTTGAAAAGAATAAAGCTACATAAAAACATGATTTTTTAAAATAATTTGGATAAACTTTCAGCCAAGAAATAGGGGAATAATTGAAGAATACATTTTTTTCAATCAAATTATTGCGGGTATCATATTGAGTACAATATGAAAAAAATCTGCAACTAAAATGATAAATGTTTATGAAAAAATTAATTTTCAACAAAATAGAGCCATTATCAACTTAAAAAAATTGATTTTCAATAAAAAGTTTAATGGTTAAGTTTTCAGTTAAAAATATTAATTTGTAAAAATAATGATAGCAAAATAGTTAACTTTTCCACAAAATAGATAAATTTTTAACAAAAAGAATAAAGCCACGTTAACAAAAATTATTTTTCTAAATAATTTGGATCAACCCTAATGCAAGAAGTAGGGGAATAATTGATGAATAAATTATTTTCAATCAAATTATTGCGGGTATCATATTGAGTACAATATGAAACAAATTTTCAACTAAAATGATAAATGTTTATGAAAAAATGAATTTTAATTAAGTGGTTCAACTTTGTACAAGGTATAGTCAAATTTTTAATCAAAAAGATGAATTTTCAACCAAGAAGATTAATTTCCTACCAACAATTTTCTACAAAAAAAATTGATTTTCAACCAAAAGTTTAATGGTCAAGTTTTCAGTTAAAAAGATTAATTAAAAAAATAATATTATCAAAATTGTTCACTTTTCCAAAAAAAATGAATTTTTATTTAAAAGAATGAAGCATCATTTTAAAAAAAATGAATTTTTTAATAAAGTGGATCAACTTTGAGCCAAGAATTAGGGGAACAATTGGGTAATAAATTATTTTGAATAAAATTATTGTGGGTATCATATTAAGTACATTATGAAACAACAATTTATACCAAGAAGATTAATTTTCTACTAAAAAAGAATGAAGTTGTTTAATTTTTAATCAAGCGTAGATAAATTTTCAACCAAAGAAATAAATCTTGAACCAAAATTTTCAATCAAAACATATGAATTCCCAAAAAAATTGAAAAGTCAAATTATCATTGGTAAGATTAGTTTTTAATTTAAAAAAATCATTATCACCCAAAAAATCAATTATAATCTTCAATAAAGTATAGTGAAATTTTCAACCGAGAATTTTCTACCAAAAAAGTATTTTTTTGTAACAAATCGGTTTGAACATTCCATCTGGTATTTAAAAAAATACTTTTTTGGTAGAAAATTAATCTTCTTGTTTGAAAATTTCACTATACTTTGTTGAAGATTAACTATTGTGTCCGAACGTGCTCGACCAGCGCTAGAGGTGGGAGCGCGATCACAAAAAAATCAATAACTTTTGAACTACTGCAAAATACAAACTTTTTTTTTCACCAAAATTTTCTGAAAATATTGTAGACTCTATTGGAACGTGGAAGAATTCTTTCACAGGCGGAGAAGTTTAATTAAATTTCAATTGTTTGAAACAAACGATTATTTAAACAATAAAAAAATATTTTTTACTACCGATCAATTTTCTAGCATAAAGTATACTTCGTAATAAAAATATTCATAACTCAATTATTGAATTTCGATGAACCGTTTGCGAGTAATCCATTTTTGAAAAATATATCAAGAACTTTGATTGTTTACAACTTTAAAAAAAAATTTTTTTGCAAAAATATTTTAGGGTTTTTATTTTGATATAAAAACGAATCGAAAACATGTTTGAGAACATGTGTGTCCTGTTGATCATAAATATTAATTTCAATAATATATTAAACTTACGTTTAAAATGCAGCAAACTGGCGAACGTAAAGAGTAGAATTTTAGTCAAAATCTTCATTTTCTCTGAGTAGAGACAATGATAGAGAACAGAACCTTGATTTTGCAAGAATCTCATGTGAAACTAAGACGGGATAAATGATAACTTCTATACAATAAAAACTTATTATTTTTTTTGTTAAATCACATCAAGTGGAAAAAGAAAGATTCTTGATATCACAACTTAAAATTTTGCATGTTTGCTCAATTCATTACTCATAGAACCTTCACATTTAAAAAAATTACAATACATTTTCAGAATTCCATTATATAGGCAGCAAGTAATAAAATTAAAATCACTTTTTTATCTTTTAAGTACATTGTAAAGAAGTAAATAAGTCTTCATTTTAATTTTAAATTCCAATTAAAGTACACAAGTTTTTGAGTAATTATGTTTTTCTTTTTAGTAGGAAAAATATTTGAAGGTCTGACAGAATTTTTTGTTTAAATTATACAAAACCGATTCGATATGAAGGCATTACAGAACCGAAAAATCTCATTTTCAACAAATTTGGTCCAAAAATACATTTGCATTTTTTTTCGTTAATTAAATTTAACCGAAATAATGTATTATAATTTACAAGAGTATTCTTCCAGAATAATGCTGGAAAGTTTCCTTTTTCCCTAAATTTTAAATTTTTTCTCCAATATTCAATTACAGTAATATAATAAGTAAGATTAACAACAAGACTTTTTTAAACAATTTATTATTATATTTAATAATATACTCTTTGAATAATGCTAGAAAGTTGAGTTTTTTCTAAAATATTCAACTTTTTGTACACTTTTAAATAGAGGGAGGTACAAATTAATGCAACTTGAGAAATCTAATTTTTTAAACAAACTTTAATTGTTTATAACCATCTTCTCCTACTTCGATGCTGGACAGTTGCGGCTCTTTCTAAAATTTTTATAAACTTTTCACTGAACATAATGATAGTGAACAAACGTGATTGTTTCAACAATTTTTTTTATAATAATATATTTGTAAATATTTAAAGATAATAAGTTTAATTTTTTCTAAATTATTATTTTGGCCCACTTTTTACGTAAAGATTAATCAAATTAAACAAACCTAATTGTTTAAACAAATTTTTATTTTTATAAAATTATTTTGACTACTTTCTTCTGATTAGGAAGTTTCTTATTGATACTTCTTGACTGTTTTTGTTCAAGTTTAATTTTGTTTGTTTGAAAGTTCGATAATTTGGTTGAAGATTCATCTTTTCAGGTTAAAAATTCAATATTTGGCCAAACAGTAATTTTTTTAAAATTTAACTGTCTTATAAAAGATTGATCTTTTTGGCTCGGATATGGCTTTATTTCATTGAAAATGCAATTGTTTTCGTTGAATTCTAATCTTTTTTTTCATCCATTTGTTTGAAAAGTTAACTTTTTTGTTGGAAAATCGTCTGTTTTTTAAAAGTTGGTTGTAAATTGTTATTATTATTTAAATGTAAATTTGTTTTTTTTTGCCTGAAACCAGGAATCGGAACCCTTAATTTTTAAAGGGTCCAGGGACTTAAATGGTCCAGCTTGGATCTAGTCCGGAACCGAACCCGTAAGAATGTAAAGTGTCCAGTTACAGACGCGGATCCTTAATTAGTTAAAAGTTTCTGGTCCATACCTGGTCCCTTAAGGCTCAAGAATTTAAACGCGGGACCGCACCAGGACCCTTTAGAATCTAAAAGGTCAGGGTCCAGACTGGGACTCTTACGAACTTAAAGGGTACAAGTCCAGAGCCGTGCCATTAATAATTTTAAAGGTCCGGGTTCGAACCCGTAACCTTAAGAAATTAAATGTTCCAGGTTCGCATCTGAACCCTTGAGAATTTAAAAGTTCCTGGTCCAAACCCGGAACCTTATTAAATTAAAGGGGTCCAAGCTGGACCTGGACCCTTTAGAAGCCTTTTAATCCTGGGTCCAACTTAAAAGTTTCCTAGAATTACTTTTGTAAAATTTACGAATTGACTGGTGACCAAATGGTAGAGAAGAAAAAAATAGAAGGAACACAAATTTGGTTTAAAATAAATTCTTAAATTTGAATGAAATTTAAAAAATTTAATTAATTTGGTAGATTCCCAGTGGGCACAAAGTTGGGCGACGTCTTTACGACATCGTTACGACATCTTTACGACAACTTTACGACACCCTATGTCCATGTCGTAAAAGTGTCTTTACGACATTGTAAATAAGTCGCATAATCTGACCATGTCTTTACGATATCGCAAAGACACTGGAAACGACATTGACATAGGATGTCGTAAAGTTGTCGTAAAGATGTCGTAACGATGTCGTAAAGACGTCGCCAAACATTGTACCCACTGGGTTAACATGAAAGTTATTGGGAGGGGATTTTAAGGGACACAGGGCGCAAATTTGAGGTCAAACTTAAAAAATTAAAAAATTCGTCTTAAATTTTGAAAAATTTAATTAATTTGTTAGAATTTCGAGAAAGTCAGTATGTGGGAGGGGGGGGGGGTAGTCGAGTCACAGAATAAGAGTTAACGGTAAAAATTCGAAAATTCTCAAATTTAAGTCAAATTAATTTTTTTTATTAATTTGGTATAATTCTATGAAAGTCAGTTCGAGGGGGGTTTGAGAGTCACAGAATACAAATTTGGGGCCAAAAATAAAAAATAAATTTTTTAAATTTAAATATCGAAATTTTTTTTATTAATTTCTTAGATTTCTATTAAAGTCAGTACGAGGGAGGTTTTCGAGTCACGAAACAAAAATTTGGGGTCAAAATAAAAAAAAATTCAAAAATTTGACTTAAATTTTTAAAGTTTAATTGATTTGGTAGATTTCTATAAAAGTCAATACAGTGCGGTTTTTAAGTCACAGAACACAAATTTGGTGACAAGAATTAAAAATGAAAAAATTTGACTCAGATATCGTAAATTTTATTAATTTCTTATATTTCATAAAAGTCAGTGCGAGAGGGGCGTTCGAGTCGCAGAACGCACATTTAGAGACAAAATTCGAAGATTAAGAAATTTGTCTGGATCCAGCTTGGACCCTTTAATTCCTTAAGGGTACGGGTCCAAACACGAACTTTTTAAATTCTTAAGGTCCAAGTGCGGACCCGTAACCTTAAGAATTTAAAAGGTCCGGGTTCGGATCCATACCCTTAAGAAATTAAAGGGTCCGTGTTCGTACTTGGACCCTTAAAATTTAAGGAACCCTTTAAACTCTGGTTCAATCTAAAAAGTTCCGATCCTTGACTAAAACTGAGCTTTTTTGTTGAAAATTCATCTTTTTGAGTTTAAGAGTCAAAAATTTTCTTAATTATTTGAATTTTTAGTCAGAAATATCAAATCTTTTATTGGAAATTGGTCTTTTTGGGTTTAAAATACACCTTTTTTTTAATTAATAATTCCAATATTTTGTTGAAAATGAAATATATTTCGACTTCAAATCTTAAAAATATGGTACCTACATTAAGATTATTTTTTTAAATTCTTTCCAAAATTGAAATATATAATTGAATAAAAATGATTTTTTTTTGTAAAAGTAGTCTTTTCATTACTGCAATGAACTACTTTGTTAAAATTTTTTTTTTAAAATTAATTTTCCTAATGAAAAATTTTACTGTGATATTATTAGTTAAAAATCGATCGTTTCTGGTTGAAAATTCATAAATTATGTTGAAAATTTGATCTTTTTGGAAGAAAATTAATCCTTTCCTGAAAATTTTTTTATTTCATTCGAAGCTTGAAGTATTTTTTTTAATTTTTGTTGTTGCAGAATTTTTTTAACTTCTGGTTTGAAATTAAACTATTCCAGTTAAAGATTGCTAATTAAAAACTCATCTTTATTTTTTCAAATGTAACTATTTTAGTTGAAGATTCATCATTTAATTTAAAAATGTATCAGTTTGGTTGAAAATAAATTGTTATCACTGTCAATTTAACTATTTCATTTTTTGTTAAAAATTGATCTTTTTTAGTTCAAAATTCAACTATTTGATAGCAAATTTATTTTTTTTAGTTGTGATTCAACTATTTCGTTGAAAATTCATGACTTTTATTAAAAAAACGGCTTTTTGGTATAACATTAATCTTCTTATTTGAAAATTCATCATCAAATTTATATTCATAATATAAATAATATTCTCAAGTGCAAATTTTTATTTCATATTGTTAGTTGCAAAAATATTCTTAATTTTTTATTGACAAATATTTTAAACAAATTGCAATTTTCAACAGTTCAGAAAAATTTGTTATATTTATTTCATATTTTATATTCAAATTATTTATTGAAAAAAATTTGTATTCTTGTTCCACAAAATTCTGCAAACTTCGGAATGATGAGAAATGTGAGTTTATTAATATACCATGATAAGTTATTACTAAAAAGTTAAGAACGAAAAATTAGCTTTTCATAAACTCGATTAAAACTAAAAGCTAGATTTTCAATATTTAAACTGAACTGTAAATTGTGTACACTATGATTTATTAAAAATGAAATATTCTAAAATATTACAAATGAAATATTTTCAATTTTTATAGATTTTTAAAACGTAGTAGTTTACATATTTTTAGATATTTTATTCTGCTTTAGGAAAGTCATAAGTTCCATTTAATTATAAATTTACAAAAAATCATTCACAAAACAGAATTTTCTAATAGAAGCTTTATATAATTTTCCTCAGAGTAAAAATATAAAACTAAATAGTTTTTAATTGCTCAAATGTTTAATGGGCCTCAATTTTGAAAAATGTTAAATAGTTTATCAGATAACTAGAATTTTCGAAAGGTAAAACATGAAAATGTGTTAAAACCTTTTATTTTAAAAGTTGCAATGAAATATTTCGTTTTATTTTCAAATTTTGATTTTTATTATTATTATTTGTAACGCTTCTGAATATATTGTTTATAGATAACGTAAATGATATTTCAACCACAATGATTTTTATTTCTAATAAAAAAAGGTTGAATTTATGCCCAAAAATAAACAGTTTTAACAAAATAGTTGAATCTTCAATTTAAAAAAAATGGCTTATACCAGTTGATCTTTAAACCAAAAAAGATTACATTTTTTAACAAGAGACGAATTTTCTACAAAATGGTGCAATTTTCGACCAACAATGACGAATTTGCTAGAAAGCAGTGGAATTTTCAATCGAAAATTTTTTTATTTTGCAGCATTTTGCAAAATTTTAGGAAAAATTTGAGTCACTTTAAAAGATATTTAGGACTTTCTGAGGTTTTAAAAATAAATATACTTTGAACTGACTCGAGTTAATATTGAAAGTTTGAAAATTATAAAAATTTACCTTAAATGTTCCAGATTTATTTCGAGTTTTTTGTAAAAATATTTCGAAATGTTTTAAAGCCTTTTTCTATTTTTTTTTGAAAATTTATTCTTCGATATAAAAAGACATTAAAATTTTTATCAGCAAATTCGAGAAAAGTTTTTTATTTTCTTGAGGCCTTTCAAACTTCTTAACAAGTTTCGAAATTGTTTTCGAAATCTTTTAAAATTTACATTTTGTTTTTAATTTTTGTAAAAATCTACAGATTTCGAATAATTTTCTAATCACTTCTAAACTATTTAAAACTTCTAAACATCTTCTAATATCATTCGAATTGCTCCCAATAATTTCTTGAAGCTCTTAAAAATAAAAACAAAATAACTCTTATTTTGTATATCTATAGTCTTTTATTTTGTATATCTATATTTTGTATAAGACTTTGCAATCTTGTTAATTTGACTTTTTTGCTTTAAAATCGTCTAAATTATTTTTTGAAATTTTAGAAAGTAACTTCAAATAATGTATTTGTCCATTTTGTCTTAAAACTTATTTTTCAAAATAAAAAATCAGTGTAGATATTCCCAGGAATTTTAAGACATTTCTTCATTCTCGTGACACGTTTTAAAATCTTTAAGAAGCTTCAAATTTCTTATTTTCAAATATTTGAAAATGTACGTTTTTCTAAAATTTTAAAAAAGTATTACAAGTTTTTATTCAATTTTAAATCTTAATAAAACATCTAAACAGTTCTTAAACTTGATCGAATTTTATACAGAACTTTGTGTTGTTGCGAATAGATAACTTTGACTTTAAAATCGTTCATATTCTTCTTCGTGATTTTAGGAAATAGTTTAAAATGTTTTGAAATATTTGAGAATTTACTCTTAAGGTTTATTTTTCAAAATAAAAAATAAGTTTAAGATTTCCCAGGAATTTCAGGAAATTTCTTTATTATCGTAAAACCTTTCAAAAATTCAAAATCTTTAAGTAGCTTTAAATTTGTTATTTCCAAATATTAAAAAATGTGCGTTTTTTATTTTTTTCAACTGTTTTCGAATTGTAAATTAATTTTGAATCTTCTTTAAACCTCTAAATGTCTCTTAAACTAGCTCGAATTTTTTTGATAAAACTTTGCAATCCTGCTGGCTGAACATTTTTCCTTTAAAATCTTCCATTTTATTTTTAGACACTTTAGGACATCTTTGTCAATTTTCTCGAAAAATTTATTTTTTGGAATAAATCATCAGTTTAAATTTTCCCAGAAATCTTAAGAAATATTTTCATTCTCTTGAAACATTTAGAAATTCTAAAAAAGCTTCTTTTTTAGAAATGTTCAAAAATCTACACATTACAATTTTTGTATTAGAATTCTGGACGCCTTTGTTCCTTTGATTATTATTATTATAATTATTATTATTGAGTAAATAGCAAACAAAATTAAAGCTTCATCCAGTAAAGAACATGGGTTTCCCGACAAAAATAGTTTCAAACTGTTTCGAATAATTTCGAGATGTTCGAGAATTAATTGAAAATAGCGCCATGCGCTTTTGAATAATTAAATTGAAAATGCTAAAAATTGCTATTTTGCACTCCCTCATTTTCCATTTGAAAATAGCAAAATTATCCTCGAAAATTAGCAGTTGTTAATTGACCAGGTATGAATTTAATTAGATGTTGGATTTTGTTGGTATACTGGTCCATTTCCATCGTTGTATCTTTTTTTAGCCATGTGGTATGATTACCTGATATTAATTGATGTTGGCCAGCTCAAAATTTATTTAGAAGATGTATCAAGCATCCTCCAATTAAATTCTTACCATGGTTGAAAAAAGCTACAAGAATGGAAATGGACCAGCATACCAAAAAAATTAAAAATCTTTTTAATTACCCTCGAAAATTTTGAGCTAATTGTTGTGAAAACATATAGATGCATTCGAAATTTGTCTCTTTCCCTCGTGGCATTCCATGATTCCAGTTTACGGCAGTCAAACTGATTGAAATTAGTAAATAGTTTGACAGTTCCCTTTTCCCTTCCCTTCCCTTCCCTTTACCATCGGTATGCTGGATATTTCATTGAGGTTTTCGTGTCCTAACAGCTGGCCGCCTACTACATATATCACGAGGTGGGTCCCCGGAGGCCCGTCGAAAAGCCAGAGTATCGTAGACATAGAATATTGTGACTGGTGTTGTGTCAGGGCGTTTATTGTCGGCTGTTTTTGTGAACCTACCGCAGATGGGTCAGAATGGTGGGTGACAAAAGACCCTTGTCCCATTATAGAGCCCAAGACGCGCGCCCTTTGAAAAATAACTCGAACCGCCGAAAAAACATTCGTTACACAACTACAACTACAACTACATACAACAGGATCTTTTGCCGCATTCTTCGTGGAAAATCACACTAAACAGCAAAATATTTACGTTTAATGCACACTCTTCCTTCCTCCAACTCGATCCTTGATACACCCTACTTTAGGATTATTCCTTTCTCATATTATATGGAACAGAGCAATAAACACCTACAAAAATACCTTTTACGACCTCAGTCAAACGAATGTCTTAGGAAATATAGGTTTCAAACTTCAGATTTATTTTTGATACCTTCCTTATCCTTCCTAAAGCTGAAATTAATTTTATAGTATCCCAATTGAAGTTGTACCACAGCAGATTGTAATTCAGTTATCAAATTGAAAACAATAGATCCATGAGATTTTTGAACCTGCAACTTATTAATGATGACAATAAAATCTTATTATTAATATTATAGATGAGGGAAATATTTTTGAATATTTCTTTATTTGTCTAACTAACCGAACAAATATAACATAAAAGGTATTAAAAACCTTCTTGATGATGCTACACTTCTCTCTGACAAATCTTTTCCCAACGATAACTTAAAGATTATTGGAAAATTGTTATGGAACAATAACTATGCTAATTAATTTATTGAAAAACATATAAAGAAAATGAATTCTGAATGTCTTCAGTCTTCATGCTATTCTTTTCTTATATTGTTTAGAAGAGATCAATAATCAACTACAATAGTAACTTCATATTAAATCTAATTTTCCTAAAGAATTCGTTTTGAAATCTTGCAAAGCGATCTTAGCTTAACAAATGTCTTTCAAATATTAGCTTTCTAACTTCCGGTTTATTTTCGCTATGTAGATGATACCTTCCTTATCCCTCCTAAAGATACAATTAATTTTAGAATATTCCAAATCAAGTCGTATTACAGAAGATTGCAATACACTTATAAAGTTGGAAACAACAGAACCATTTATCTTTTGAACCTACCACTTATCGCTAATGACAGTATAATTGTGTTATTTCTAGCTGTTATAGACAAGCGAAATATTTCGGAAAATGTCTTAATTTGTTATCTAATCATCCTATAAAACATTAAATGGATGGCATTAAAAACCTTCATGATGTCGCTATACTTCTTTATACTTTATACTTTCTTTATACTTCTTTCGTGGAAACTATAGAAAAGCGAAATATTTTAAAAGATTTCTTCATTTGTTGTCTAATCACCCTAACTAACATAAAATAAAGGATATTAAAAACCTTCTTGATGCTGCTACACTTCTCTCTGACAAATCTTTTCCCAACGATAACTTAAAGATTATTGGAAAATTGTTATGGAACAATAACTATGCTAATTAATTTATTGAAAAACATATAAAGAAAATGAATTCTGAATGTCTTCAGTCTTCATGCTATTCTTTTCTTATATTGTTTATAAGAGATCAATAATCAACTACAATAGTAACTTCATATTAAATCTAATTTTCCTAAAGAATTCGTTTTGAGATCTTGCAAAGCGATCTTAGCTTAACAAATGTCTTTCAAATATTAGCTTTCTAACTTCCGGTTTATTTTCACTATGTAGATGATACCTTCCTTATCCCTCCTAAAGATACAATTAATTTTAGAATATTTCAAATCAAGTCGTACCACAGCAGAACACTTATAAAGTTGGAAACAACAGAACCATTTATCTTTTGAACCTACAACATATCGCTAATGAGAGTATAATTGTTGTGGAACAATAACTACCCTAAGGAATTTATTGAAAACCATATGTAGAGAAAAGAATTTCTGATTGTATCCATTCTATTCTTTTCTTATATTATATATAAGAGATTAATAAACAACTACAATATTAACTTTCTTCGAAATCTAATTTTTCTAATATGTTTGTTTCAAGATATTGCAAAGCAATCTCAACTCTAAACATTCTTTAAAAAATTAGGTTTCTAACTTTCCTTCCTTATCGTTCCTAAAGATAAAATAAATGTTATAAGATCAAAATTCAACATGTATCACAGCTGATAGTAATTTAATTATGAAATTGATAACAATCGATCCATTCTTTTTTTAACCTACAACTTATCAAAGATTACAGTAATTGTGTTATTTCTAACTGTTATACGGAAAAGCGAAATATTCTGGAAAATGTCCTAATTTGTTGTCTAATCGTCCTATCCAATATTAAAAAGGTGTCATTAAAAACCTTCTTGATGTTACTATATTTCTTTCTGACAAGTCTTTTCACTTCCAAACTTTAAAGATGATTGGAAAATTGTTGTGGAACAATAACAATCCTACTGAATTTATTTAAAAATATATAAAGAAAAGGATTTCTGATTTATCTATTCTACTCTTTTCTTATATTATATATAAGAGATCGAAAAACAACTGTAATAGTAACTTCATGAAAACAAATAATTTTCCTAAAACATTTGTTTCCTGATATTGCAAAGTAATCTCAGCTCTAAACATGTCTTAGAAAAATTAGGTTTCTAACGTTCCTTCCTTATCGTTCCTAAAGATAAAATAAATTTTATAAGATAAAAATTCAACATGTATCACCGCAAATTGTAATTCAGTTATGAAATTGAAAAAAAAGATCGATTTTTGTTTAAACCTACAATTAATCAAAGATGACAATAATTCTGTTATTACTGTTATAGAAAAGCTACATAGTCCAGAAGATTTTTTAATTTGTGTTTAATCTTCTTATCCAAAATCGAAATCTCCATTTGAAGATCAAACAAAACTTTACTCCCGAGCTGAAGTATTTCCAAATTAAGAACAAAATGTATGGACAAAAAAGCCAGTTTCGGAAACGGGGCCGTTCTTAAATTATGTAACGAAATATAGGTCCTTTCCAAAAAAAACTCCATCCCTCTGTAACAAACCGTAACAACCAATTTTTTACACTCCCGGTCCCCTATTTCTGGTACAAATAAAAAATTTTCAAATTTATATATGTCGGATACATAAACAATCTCTATATTTTACTATTAAAGATATCTTTTTAACAAAATACTTAAATTTTTTACCTAAAAAGATGAAATTTATACCAAAAAAAAAAAGAATCTTAAAAAAAGACGAATTTTTAAGACCAAAAAATCGATTTTTCACTGAATAAAAAAATATAAATGTTTATCTAAATTGTGCAACTTTCAAGCCAAAAGTATAATTTTCTCTAAAAACTTGAATTTTCAAACAAAAAATATGACTTTTCAGCAAAAAATTAATTATAAACGAAGCTGATACATTTTTAACTAACATAAATTAAATTTCAAACCAAGAAAATGATTTTTTTTAAACTGAAAAAGACTTTTCCACTAAACAGTTAAATTAAAAAAAAAAATTTAACAAAAAGGATCAACTTTCACTCAAATATTTTAAATTTCAATTGAAAAGATTAATTTTCAATAAAATACTTCAACTTTTAACCAAAGAGAAGAATTTTTAATTAAGAATATAATTCTATCCGAAAAATTGATTTCATAATAAAAATTATCTCACCAAAAAGTTCCATTTTCATGAAAAAAAGAAATTAAATTTCTACTAAAACATGAATTTATAAATCAAAAAGATAAATTTTCATGAACAAAAATATTTGAATTTTGATCGAAAAAAGGTTCTACGAAAAAATTCATTTTTCAATAAAAAACAATTAATTTTTTCAACCAAAACGAATGAAGTTTTGACAAAAAAATTGTATTCCCTACCAAATAGTTGCATTTTTATCCTAGAAATATGTAATTGCATCTTGTTTGGGTAAAATTTGAACTATTTGTTTGAAAATGTAATGTTTTGTTGAAAATGCAACTGCTTTGTTAAAAATGTATTTTTTTGTTTATTAAAGATTTATCTCCCCTGGCTGAAAATGGAACTCTGTTGTAGAAAATTGGTTTCATTTTTGGTTAAAAATTAATTTTTTTACATTGATTCCTCATCTTATTTATGAATCGACTTCTATCGTTAAAAATTGAACTATTTTGTTGAAACTCTTTTTTTTTGAGAATTAATTATTTTCGCTGAACATGTAACTCTTCTATTCTTAGTTGAAAATTGTTCGTTTCTAGTTGAAATGTTAACAAATGCAAATGTTTAGTTGGAAATTAATCTGTCTCCACTGAAAATTGAACAATTTCGTTGAAAATTAGTCTTTTGGCTGAATACAACTATTTTTTTTGTAATTAGTCTGTGAATGAACTTTTTTGTAAAAAATATAACTTTTTGTAGAAAATTCGTCTTTTTTCTTTGAAAATACATTATATTTGTCGAAAATAAAAACCTATTTGATTGTAAATTAATTTATTGGTTGAAAAATCGTCTTTTTGAATGAAGATTCATCTTTTTGACTGATGATTTAACTATTTAGTTAAAAGTTTGTCTTCTTTGGTAAAATTCAAATGGTTAAAAACTTATTTTCTTTATTGAAAACTAATTTTTTTAACTGAAAATTTGACGTTTTCTTTTTTGATTCGAAAAATATATTTTTTAATTGAAATTTTTAATATTTACCCGAAATGCCACCTATTTTTTGGAAAATTGGTCTTCTTGTCTTGAAAATTTAATACTTTCGTAGTAAATTTAACTAATTGGTTAAAAATTCACTTTTTTCTTGGAAATTCACCTTTCTGATTGAGGATTTAACTATTTATTTAAAAATGATCTTATTTGGTTAAATTCAACTGGTTAAAAATTTAATTTTTGAAAAATTCATCTTCTTGATTGAGGATTAAAATTTTTTATTTTCAATTTGTCGTTTTTTGTTAAATTCTATTATTTGAAAATAGATTTATTTGGATTAAAAATTAATTTTTCAACTGAAAATTTGAGAATTACATTATTGTTTCAAAAAAATTATAGTTTACTTATTCATCTTTTCATTGTATTTTATATTAGAAAATTTGAATTTTTATCTTTTTTTCTTTTGCAAATTCAACCGTCTGGTTGAAAATGAACTTTTTTTTGAATATTCAACTGTTGTTAATGCAACTGTTTGGTTGAAAGCAAATGTTTTTGTTTTCATTCTTTTTTGTTGTATTTTACCATTTTTTTATCAAGCACGTTTTAAAGGCCCAAGAATCGATCTCAAATGGCAAGTTTTTTATTACACACCTTTGGTAGTGTACAATAATAAAAAATTTTTATCATATATATTCTTCAGAACAAAACTTATTTATTAATTTAGGGATTTTCGGATTTTGAATTCTTTTCGTACCATTGAAACACTTTTCTGCACAAATTAAAAATTCTAAATTAGACAAAAACTTTTCTTCAGAATTTATAATTTTCTATTGTTCACTAGCAAAAACTGCAATTATAAAAAAATTTAATAACTTTAGAATCAATAGAAAATGTTTTTTTTTCAAGCAATAAAAAAAGAGAACAGTAGACATAAATCGATTAACCTGCAAAAATGATTTTCGAAGCTTGTTAAACGTTAATTAAATAATTCAAGCCTTCCCATCCCATAAATTTCACTCTCCTACTCCCCCTACATTCCCCTGCATCTCCACTCCTCATTTCATTCTTCGCTTCCCCTCCCTTCCCTAAATTTTCCGCAACTACTTCTCCCACCCATCACTTCGCCTACCTCCCTTTATTTCCCACATATTCCCCCACTACTCTTCCCCTCACTTTTCCTACTTCCCAACCATAATTTCCGCTCACTGCCCCTCTTCAGAAAAAAGCACGACGAACGAAACTCTAAAAAGAAGAGTTTTCTTCAAACTTGTTGGTTATTTCAGCTGTCGGAACTTTCAAATCCATACAAGAAAGAAATGTTGACTTTTTCTTGGAGTCGGCTGGATTGCAACATTGTGTAAGACTATAAGAGTGTAAGAGTGTAAGGAAACACTGCGGCCTACAAACCACTAAAAAGGGCGTCAGTCGGTCCCATCCCATTCATAAACTGCTGGCGGATTGTCCCATTGTCACTGACACGCGACACTCAAAGGTGCATTCCGCCAGTACCTCCACAATGGAATTTTTCAATTTTCTTTATGCTTGATTTTTGGGCTAATTTGGGCTATTTCTGAACAGTGCAGTGGCGGCTCAAAAATTGCCCAAAAATCTGCTATAAAGAAATTGTTCAAAATCCATTGTGGAGGTACTATCCCTCTAAATAGCGGAACACACCTGACACTCAAAGGCCTTTGGTTTTCTTTTTCTTTTTTTATGTCCCGGATATCATCGTGTGAGTTGACACAAGAGAGTGAGGTAATATTGTCGATGTGTGAGGGGGAAAAAGCTGTACTAAGATATATATCAGAGATCGATATCCAGACTATATATAGAATATACAATATACAATATAGATCACTGTCTCTGTCAGAATGCCAGAATGCCTCAGTGTATCGGAAATACCAGAGAGAACTATTAGTCGTGAGATTTTCGTTCATGGGATCAGTATAGTAATAAATATTAAAATCGATGAATTTCTACGAATTGGGATCATACTTTGCATATTTAATGATAGAGGTGGCGAGCGTATGAAATTCTCAGCTTTACATATTCAATTCTTTATTACTGAGCACATTAAATTCATTGCTTTGATTGAAAATTTATCTTTTTCTGTTGAAAAATCTACTAGTTTGTTGAAAATTTATATATTTTGTTAAAAATTCTAAATTTTTAGAACAAAATTGAACAAAATAGGCTATTTTGGGCCCTATGTCATTTTTGGACCATATCTAAATTTCGGGCCCTTTGTCTATTTTAGCCTTATATCAGTTTTGGGCCCTATGTCAAATTTGGACCCAATTCTAATTCTGGGTCCTACGTCTATTTTGGG
>NC_046659.1:149709720-149731749 GCF_010883055.1 Belonocnema kinseyi | reverse complement strand
TTTTGGGCCACATGCCGAATTTGGGCCTAATGTGAATAAAATCCCTATGCCTGTTCTGATCCTGCTTTTATTATGGCCCCTATTCCGGTTTTCGGCCCTATATCGAATTGGGGCCTTATATTGATTTCGGTCCCTAAGTTTATTTTGGGCCCTGTGTTGAATTGGCCTCTTATATTATTATGTGTCTATTTTGGGCCCTTTATCAGTTTTGGAATGCATGTAAAATTTAGACCTAATGAAATTTTGGGTCCTGTGTCCATTTTGGCAACATGCCAGTTTAGGGCCCTATAACGAATTTTGGCCTTTATAGTGTTTTGTGCCTTGTATTTGTTCTGGGTCCTATTTCAGTCTGGGGTCATAGGCCGAATCAAATTTGGGTTTTATATTGATTTTGGGCCCTATGTTTATTTTAGGCCCTATATCAGTTTTAGATTTCTAAAAAATTTGGAACTTGTGAAATTTTCGGCCCTGTGCCTACTCTTGGCTCCATGTCAGCTTAGGGCCTAATAGCGAATTTGAGCCTTGAAGTGTTTTATTCCTTGTGTCTATCCTGGGTCCTATTTCAGTCTGGTGCCCTAGATCAATTCGAATTTGGGCCTTATAATGATTGAGGGCCCTTTGTTTATTTGGGCCCATGTCGAATTTGTCTATTATATTATTTTTTGTCAATGTTGGGTCCTATATCAGTTTTGGGATGTATGTAGAATTTGGACCTTATGAAATTTTGGGTTCTGTAACCATTTTTGGACCCACGTTAGTTTAGTGCCCTACCGCGAATTTAGTACTTATATTGTTTTTCGGCCTGTTTTTATTCTGGGCCCTATTTCAGTTTGGGCCCTAAGTCGATTAGAATTCGGACCTTATAATGATTCTGGGTCCTATGTCGAATTTGGGGCCTTTGTAAGTTTTGGGCCCTATATCCATATTGGTTCGTACGATGAAAGGATGAACAACTGACCGAAACTATAAGGGTTTTTGCTCAGGGCAAAAAAATCAATTTTTTTTTTGTTTAAAATCCAAAGATTAGTTTTAGTTGAAAATTATTCTGTTGAAATTAAAACGTTGGTTTGTTTTCATTCTTCATCAAAAATTCTTTTACTGCTTTCTCAAAAATGAACTACTTTCTCAAAAATAGATTTTTTTCTGGTTAATTTTTCATAATTTTGGTAAAAAATGTATCATTTTAGGAGAAAAAGTCAACAATTTTGTAGAAAAAGTCGATTGTATTTTTGGTTAAAAATGTTTTTTTTTTCAGTGACCAAATTCAAAAATTTAGTTGAATATTGATGTATTTTATTGAAATTTCTACTTTTTGATTGAAATATCAACTATTTTTCGATGAAAATTAATCTTTTTATGTCAAAAATTCAACTCCCCGATTGAAACTTGAACTATTTTTTCCAAAATTATTTTTCTGGTTCAATATTAATAAATTGAGTGGAAAATTTATAATTTCGGGTGAAAATTTTTAATCAACCTTTTTTTATTCAGAATTTAATTCCTTTTTAATTTTTCAAACAATCATAACATTTTTTGTTGAGAATTCATGTTTTTTAATTGAAAGTTAAACTACTTTGTTGAAAGTTGAAATGGTTTGTTAAAAATTCACTTTTTGTCATTAAAGATTTGTTTTTGTTAAGAAATTATATTTCTTAGTTAAAAAATTCAAGTATTTTGTTGATAAAATGATTATTTTCTTTGAAATTTGTATTTTTTGGTAGAAAGGCTAGTCCTCTTGGTTAAATTATTCACTACTTGATTAAAATTTTATGTATTTTCTTGAAAGTTCGTATTTTTTGGTAGAGAATAAATTTTTTTGGTAAAAAATTCAAATTTCTTGGTTAAATTCGACTGTTATTGATTGAAAATAAAAATATTTTTTTGTTTGAAATATCAACTATCACATTTTTTGTAATAAATTCGTAATTTTTTATATAAAATTCTACTGACTTAACGAAATTTGTCTTATTAAAAATTCGAAAATTGAGTTTTTTACTTCAGATTCATAAATGTAATTAAAAAATTACAATTTTAGGCCGAAAATTCAAAACTGTTTTGTAGAAATTTTTCTTTTAATTCAACAATTTTGTGCAAAATTAAACCTATCAGGTTTTCATAGAAAATTCCTTTCAACAAAAAATGATTTTTTTTAATACAAAATAAACTATTTTATTTCAGGCTGAAAATATACCTTCTTTAATTTAAACATTAAACTATTTAATTAAAATTAAGTATTTTGTTCAAAATTTATCTTTTTCACTTCAATATTTAACTATTTTGTTTAAACGTCATGTGTTTTGTTAAAAACTCGTATTTTTGGGTAAAAAATTAATCCTCTTTTGGTTGAAAATTGAAAATTTTAGGTTAAAATATCAACTCTTACATTTTTCGTTGAAAATTTCCTTCTTTGGTTAATTTTTTTAAGAAAAATGGTCTTTTTGCTTTGAAAATTGAACAATTACGTAAGAAATTAAACTTTTCTGTACAAAATTCGCTTCTTCAAATTAATAATTATTTTTTTCAACTATTTGGGTAAAAATGTAGAATGCACGTTTACACGTATTAAAAAATCTGACTCTTTCTAATTATGCAAAAATAAACATTTTAAATCCTTTGTTTCTTTGAAAATTTTATTAATTTCATAATTTTATTTAAAATCAAAAATAAAGTATAAATATTTTCATTTATATATTTAAAAATGTAAATGCCTAGGTATTATAAATGAATACATTTATTTAATAATAAAAAAGATTATTTAGAAGAGAATGTAATTTGTAAAAAATTTAGACAGCGAAAATCGAGCCCGCAAGTTTCTAGCCACAAACCCAACGCGCTACCGCTTGAGCTACTCCAACAGTTCGAAATTATATTTTTCTAGTCCATAAGAACGACGAAGAAAACTTTAAAGTCGTTTTTCTCGAAACTGGTCAAATATTGTGTCATAGGAATTTCGAAGTTTTACTCTAGAGTCATAATATTTATTACTTTTTAACTTTATTTACCTTTTATCTATTTAAAAAAATTGTAATACTTATGCATCATAAATGGATAAACTTATTAATTAACAAAAAATACCCTTTTGGAAAAGAATAACAATCCTGGGGAAAAAGTGAGTTTTTTATTCAAAAACAGTATTAAAAATGTAAATTTTTAAAGAAAATTTATTTTCAAAACATTTTAATATATAAGATTTTTTTAAAAATTGGCCTCTGCATGCTGCAACACAAACGCAAAAGCTTCCCCCCATGTGCCGACATAGGACTGAACCTAACTCTGTTCTATGTCAGCACATGCGTGGGAGCGTCTGCGCATGCGTTTGCGTTTGAGCATGACTAGGCCTCAAGAATGACAAAGAAAACTTTAAAGTCGTTTTTCTCGAAACTGGTCGAATATTGAGTAATAGGAATTTCAAAATGTTACTTCAGGGTCATAAACTTTATTTACAAAAATTATGAATTCAAACAAAAAATACATTATAAATGTATTCGAACTAAAATGAAGCTATAAAAAAAGTTTCATTTTATTCTCGGTTTGTGAGTGACGCGCCGGAACGTATAAAAGATTCGTTAAAAACCACCAATCGAAAATTTGGTGGAACACATACGCATTACACTCTCGCATTTGATGCGAATGTAAAAAACTATAAAACAACCATAAAGTTCTGTAAATTGCTTGGTGCTAGCTTCAAATAGTATGTTGTATAATTATGCTGATGGCTTATGACACTTCTCATAAAAGAGTGGACATCAAATTTTATGTTTCTTTTTTAAGAGAGGATTAAAAGCTCGTTATATTCGGTATGTATAGAGAAAAAAAATGTGTTTAACGAAGCATCACAAGATTATTATTAATGTTACACTAAAATATCTAAACCACTATTCTACATTCTTGTATAAAAAATATTCATTAGGATGGTCTAAATTTCTTATTCTAAAACTTTCATGTATATCCCCTCTCCCCATCCATCCGAAATTTGTTCCAATACAAAAAAAAATATAACATAAAACGAAGAAAAAGATAAATAAAAATAAGAAAATATAATTATATAATAATAAATACATCAAATAAATTTATATTCAGAGGTTCCATAAAATGTAACACGTATTTCCGATAAGAACTCTTTTTTTCACTCCCTAGGCCTAGGGCGTAAAAGGTGACGTCAAAGGTGAATAATGAAAATTATACACCTATGAGCTCGCATTTTATGATAATCCTCCCATTTACCGTAAGAACTACAAAGAAATTTTGGTAGCAGACAATAGAATTTTGCGGTAATTTATAGAAACTTACCTTATATAATTGGCTTATTACCGTAAATTACCAACAAATTTCATAACTTTCAGTAAAGTTAGCAAAATGTTTAAAATTTAATTTTGGGTAGTTTATGGTAAGTTATCATATTTATCTGTAAAATTACCATAAATGACGGATGATTTCAATAAATGTCTGGAAATTTATAAACATTTGTAAATTTGTAAATTGTAAATTGAGTTATGGTAAATTTATGGTAAGTTACCATAAATTACCTGTAATATTACTATAAATTACCAAAAACGTTCATAAATTTCCGGAAATCTATAAAAATGTTTAAAATTGAATTTCGGGTAATTTATAGTAACTTACCATATTTAACTGTAAAATTACCACAAATTTCTGGAATTTTTGGAAATTTATAAAAATCTTTAAAATTTAATTTTGGGCAATTATGATATTTTACCGTATTTACCTGTTAAATTACCATGAATAACCGAAAATTTCTATAAATTTCCGAAAATTTATAAACATTTTGAAATTGAATTTTATGCAATTCATGGAAAGCTACCATAAATTACCTGTTATATTACCATAATTTACCAAAAACTTCAATTAAATTCCGGAAATTTATAAAATCTTGAAAATTGAATTTTATGTAATTTATTGTAAGTTACCATATTTAAATGTAAAATTATCGTACATGACCAAATATTTCCGGACATTTGTAAAAATGTTTACCATTGAATCTTGGGGAATTTATGGTAAGCTACTGTATTGACCTGTAAAATTCCCATAAATGACCGAACATTTCCATAAATTTCCAGAGATTTCAAGAAATGTCTGAAATCATCTATTAAATATTAGATGTAGCTTTTTGACCCACAGCATTTTTTATCAAAATGAACCATAGAATACGAATCTAAAATCACTTTTTTATTTTCACCCCCATGATTCGGTTTTATGGGGTCATCAGAAGACCACAAAAATGAAAATTTATTTTTCGAGGTTCTGGCTTTAATTTAATTATATTTGATTTTTTTGCTATTTTTAGCAGAGATTGTTCATAATACATTAAAAGTTTACTATGATTGTTGATATAGAATTAATCTTCTTGCTTTAACCTTCATCTTGTTGGTTGAAAATTCGCTTTTTTTGGACGAAAATTATTTATTCAAACTAAAATTAAACTATTCCATTCTCGATCAAAAATTAATATTTTTTAGTTGAGATATAATTTATTTGGATGATTAATCAAGCATTTTATTAAAATTTAGCTTGTTTAGTATAAAATAATTCTTATTGGTTGAAAATTCATTTTTTTTTTTTGAAAATTAAACTATTTGATTAGAAAATCTTTTTCCTATCATTAAAAAGAGGTTGCGATATAATCTCGAAGTCTGAAGCCACATTATCTCTTCACCTATTGGTTGGATTTAAACGCGCCGCCTATTCTTTAGAATCGAGATCAGAATCGAGATCAACGGAATCTTTTATGAAACCAACGCATGCGCAACGAACTTGCAGCCTGTATGAAGAAAACCCATAAGAGTGAAAGAGATGGTCCATTCTCTATCTCTCTCACTCTCATTGGTTTTCTGCATGCAGGCTGCCTGCTTGCAGAGGCATGGGAGCACCCTTATGAAACGAAGGCATTCCCACCGAAGTGCGGTTCCTGAGTGATCCGTTTGGCGGCGGTAAATGCTAGGGATACAAGTCGAGTCTGGAGTTTGAATTGTACAATTTTAACTTGTATTTCATTCAAAACTAGCTCTAAGAGTCTATAAGGCGTCAAGGCATGTTCGAGGGATCTGTTTACATTATGGATGTAAACATTCCTAGCGATCGTACCGAATTCGAGTGGAGCTCATATTTGTTTTTTAACATTTACTTAATCTTCAAACATTGTAATTATTAAAAAAATGTTCATACATGGCTATTTTTTAAAGTGTACGTTTAATTTATTATGTTGCTTTGTAAATTTACAAGAAATATTAATTATTTAAACAATTTTTATTAAAAAATTAAGAGTTTGTCCTTTTTTCTACAAGTAAGTTTGTTTACGAATTCAACTAAGAATGTTTACCCGATGACTATTTTCTATTTTGCCATGCAAATTTGCATAAACTTTTAATTATTTAAACAATTTTAATTAAAAAATTAAAATTGACCTTTCCTCAAAGAGCCAGATTGTTTGCGGAGTCCAACTAAGGGTGTTTATCCGATGTCTCTTTTCTATATTGTTTTGTAAATTTACAAGAACTGTTAATTATTTAAACAATTTTAATTGAAAAATTAGAAGTTGCCCCTTTTTTCTACAAGTCAATTTTTTACGGATTCAAGTAAGAATGTCTATACGATAATTCTTTTTTATGTTGCTTCGCAATTTTACAAGATGTATTAATTGTTTATACAATTTTAATTAAAAAATTTAAAGTGCCCTTTTCTTAAGAGTCAATGTATTTGCGGAGTCAACCAAAAATGTCTATCCGATTACTGCTTTCTATTTTGCTTTGCAAATTTACAAGAGCTATTAATTATCTAAACAATTTTAATTGAAAAATTAAAAGTTTGGCCTTTATCCTACGAGTCAATTTGTTTTCGAAATCAACTAAGAATGTCTATACGATGACTTTTTTCTATATTGCTTTGCAAATTTACAAGAATTATTAAGTACTTAAAGAATTTTAAATTAAAAATTCAGACTTTGGCCTTTTTTCTACAAAATCAATTCTTTTACGGATTCAACTAAGAATGCCTATCGGCTGACTCTTTATTGTGTTGCTTTGCACATTTACAAGAACTATTATTCATTTAAATGATTTCAATTTAAAAAGAAGAGTTTAACTTTTTTTCTGTGAGTTAATTTTTTTACGAACCCAGGTAAGAATGTCTATACAATGACTCTTTTTTATGCTACTTTTCAAATTTACAAGAACTATTAATTATTTAAACAATTTTATTTAAAAAACTAAAAGTTTGGCCTTTATCCTACGAGTCAATTTGTTTTCGAAGTCAACTAAGAATGTCTATACGATGACTTATTTCTATATTGTTTTGCAAATTCACATAAACTATTAATTATTTAAACCATTTTAATTAAGAAACTAAAACTGACCTTTTTTCAACGAGCCAGTTTATTTGCGGAGTCAATTAAGAAAGTCTATCCGATGACTCTTTTCTATGTTGCTTTGTCAATTTACAAGAACTATTATTTCTTTAAAGAATTTCAATTTAAAAATAAGAGTTTGACCTTTCTTCTACGAGTTAATTTTTGAACGAAGTCAATTAAGAATGTCTATCGGATGACTCTTTTTTATGTTGCTTTGCAAATTTACAAGATGTATTAATTATTTAAACAATTTTAAGAAAAAAATAAAGAGTTTGGCCTTTATCCTACGACTCAATTTGTTTTCGAAATCAACTAGGAAGGTCCATTCGATGACTCTTTTCAATGTTGCTTTGTAAATTTACAGGAACTATTAATTATTGAAACAATTTCAATTGCAAAATTAAGAGTTTGGTTTTTTTTTACGAGTAGGCTCTATTTTTTAACATAATTAACTAAGAATATCTTTTCAATAATTTTTTTTCACTGTTGCTTTTAAAATTTACAATTATTAATTATTTAAAAAATTTGTATCAACAAATTTATAGTTTGGCTATTTTTGAAGTGAGACGCATAATTTGTTTACGGAATGAACTAAGAATGTCTTTCGTTGATTATTTCCCACCATACCTTGTAAATTTATAATAATTATTATTCATTTAAACAATATTCATAAACATATTGAGAGTAGGAGTATTTTCCAATTAATAAACACAATTTGTTTGCGAAGTTAACTAAGATTATTTTTGCAATGAATCTTTCTTAAGTTATTTGGTAAATTTGCAAGAAATATTAATTATTTAAAGAACTTTCATAAAAAATTCAGAATTTGGATATTTAAAAAACGAAAGGTCAGTTTTTTCACAAATTCAACTAAGAACATCTTTCCGATTAATTATAATAATCAAATTTTCATGATTTATTATTTAAACTACTTTCATGAGCAAATTAAGAGTTTAGGGATTTTTTGAAGAATAGGCTTAATTTGTTTACGGAATCAACAAAGAATGTATTTCCAAATACTTTTTACTACGACACTTTGCACATTTACACTAATTATTTATTATTAAAATAAATTTCATAAATAAATTCAGAACTTGACTGTTTTTTAGATTTTGAGTCATTTGAACATTTTAAACAAATTAGTTTTTATAAGAAAATGTATAAGAAATGAAAACTGTATGATGGTAAAAACTTTCATTTTTATTAGTTTCAACAATTATTTCTTTTTATTAATTTCTTCCAGTAATTTCATAATAGTCTGTATGAACTTTAGTACAATTTCATGACAATGCCGCTACAGTGGAAATTATTCGAATTACTCTGAGTTGCTTAAACATTTGGCCAGATGAGATGAAAACTGCAGAAAACCACCTCCCGAGTTTAGCCGGGTTTTCAAAATTCGAGTACACAACCCGGTCGTACGTCGTAGATGGTCACACATCCAAGTACTAGGGGCGCTCAAAAAGGCTTGATATTTGGACTCTTCTCGAGTCGAGATTATTTACTATGTATTTCTATGAAAATTTGTACGCACCAACATTTTATATGTTTTCTCCAAACTTGCATAAAAATGTTTAGTGTTGCGCAATAATTTATTATGCATCTTTTGAGGGTAGCCGTGCGGAGCCGTGCACAAATAAAAATTATTAAAGCAAAAATGAATAAATAAATACTATAATAATAAATAAATAATAAACAAATAAATGAAATAAAATAATTGCAAGTAAAGCAGTGGGTCGCGCGCGAAGCGCGCGTATGAACTTCTAGTTAAAAAATAAAAACATCATTTATTTGATTGAGAATATTCTATTTCTTATGATATTTGATCTTTTTTAGTTAAAATTCAACTACTTGTTTCAAAATTCAGAAATCTCGTAAAAAATTAATCTTTTTTGTTGGAAATGTAATTTTTTTGTTAAAAAATTCAATTACTTTGGTCGAAAATTAAACTGTTTGGTTGATATTAAAAATTATTGGAAATTCATATTTTTTTTTTAGAAAATTTGACAATATTTTTGAAAGCTCTTTTTTTTGTAAAAAATTAACTTTTTAAATTGAAAATAAGACTGTTACATTTTTTGTTTAAAAACAGATATTTTTTAGTTAAAACTAATACCACTTTGTATAAAATTCATGCATCTGATTCAAAATTCGTATTTTTTTAGTAGAAAGTATTTTGTGAAAAATTTGTCGTTTTGGTGAAAAATTAATCTAATCGGTTGAAAATTTATTTTTTCAATTGAAAATTCAATTATTTATATCTTTTTGTTAAAAAATTAATCTTCTTGGTCAAAAATTCATGTTTTTTTGTTGAAAATTGAACTAGTTCCTTAAAAATTTATACACCTGTTTGAAAATCAAACAATTTTATTAAAAATTATTTTTTTTGTTTGAAAAGTCAACTCTTTCGTTGAAAATTAATTTTTTCACCTAAAGATTCAACTATTTTCTTAAAAATTCGTCTTTTTGGCTAAAGATTAATTTCTTTAGTACAAAAATTCATTTCTTTTGTTGAAAATTTGTCTATTTTATTGCAAATTTTTGTTTTTTGCTTAAAAACTTATATTTTAACTGAAAATTGATCTGGTTTATTAAAAATTCGTTTTTTCAGGGGAAAACTTTTTTTATAAATTGAAATTATAATTATTAAATTTATGAGTGATATTTAATGTTTTTAGTTAAAAATTCGAATACTAAATACTTTGTGTATTTAGTAGAAAATTCAATTATTTTGGTTAAAAATTCAATAATTTGATATGAAAGTCATTTTTTTTTAGAAATCTAACTAGTTTCATTGAAAATTTAAATAATTTGTTCAAAATTAACTGTTGTTAAAAATTCATGAATTTCGTTGAAAAAGCGTCCTGTCTTGGCTGAAAATTACATTTTTAATTGAAAATTCAACTATTTTAGTTGAAGATTCATTATTTGAGTTGAAAATTTATCTCTTTGTATGAAACCTAAACTAGTTTTTTGAACATTCAATATTTTTCTCTTGAACAAATTTTTGTAAACTGAGAATTTAAGATTTGCTATTTTGGTGGAAAAATGATATTTTTTGTTTTAAAACTCAAGTATTCTGTTAAAAATTCGTATTTTTGGCATAAAATTAATCTTCTTGGTTAAAAATTCAACTCTTTAGTTCAAATTTCATATATTTTGTTAATAATTTAACAATTTGAATTTATAACGGCTTGGAGCGAATTGAGCCAAATTACACTGGAACCTCGATTTCAGTAAACTGTTTTGTGCGCTCCAAGAACTAACGTCCTTCGCAGTTTTGTGACGAGGACAGCAACACGTCTGCGAGAGAGACGGAGGGTGGGGGGGGGGGGTCTGCTCAATCAAGCGTGACAAGCAGCATGAGGGCCACTCTCTTAGCGCATGTGTTTTGCTTAAATCGAGGTTTCGGTGCAACATTGCCCAATTCTTTAAAATTTTGCATTCGTCTGAACGTGTGAGATCAAGGTAGTTATTTTTTGTACTTTTTTAATTTTATAGGGGTTAACAGCACTACATATTGCGGTACAAGATAGAAACATAGCCATGGTAGAATTTTTATTGTCTCAAGAGTATATAGATATCGGAGATGCTGCTCTACATGCAATTAGAAGAAACGAACAAAAAATTGCTGTATTGATATTAGATAAACTGGACCAAATCACTCCGGGTTTGGAAAAGGCTGGAATCACTGAAAGTTCAGATTTTCCGGACGAAACTACTCCTCTTTGTGTTGCAGCTCAATGCGGTCATTTTGAAATGATATCCATTTTATTGGAACGTTGTCATACTCTCAATAAGCCACATCCATCTACTTGTAATTGTGGAGAATGCCAGTAATTTTATTTAAATAATATTTACGAGGTCTATCAGAAAAATATAGGACCTTGTGTGTGAAGTGGTTCAGTGGTAGAGTAAAGTTGTTTTAAAATAAAGTGATTCTTGCTATTCGTCGCAGCTCATTCAGCAATTTTTGGTGAAACGCCAGAAATTGCACAAACACCTTGGCATTGACCATTATTATTTCTTGCTTTTGGTACACTGCAAGGTCGATTACTATTCGGACCCACCTTATATTGTAAATAATAAAACAATAAATTTAAGTATCTGTAGTTTGCTATTATAGGAATCAGAGAGCCAATGAGGATCCATTGACTTTACAAAAAATGCGCTTTTCCATATATAAAGCTGTATCAAATCCTGCATTCATTTGCCAGACAGCTGACGATCCAATTCTTGAAGCCTTTCAATTATCAAGAGAATTGATTACTTCTGCAAATTTTGAAAAAGAGTTCTTTCATACCTACAAAGATCTTGCGCGGGTAAGTTATTTTCAAAATAAAAAATAATTGATTGAAAAAATAAAAAAAAAAGCAGGAAAATATTATAAAGTTCAGGAATATATTATTTTTCTATACCTTCTCTAACTATTTGCATCTCCCTTTTGTGCGGCGATTCGCAATTGCTCTAAACTAAAGGCTTCTCTTCGATATCCCCACTACTGCCATGCGAAACAAAACCACTGCGACAGACTGGTTTTATTTTTTAAATAAAAATTGATTTTTGCAACTGAAAATTCATTTTCTCTATTTTTTAGTAAAAATCGGTTGAAAATTTATCTTTTTTAGTTAAAAATTCAACCATTTGATTGAAAAGTCGTTCACATTGCTAAAATTTGGTCCTTTTTTCATTGAAAATTTATCTCTTTGGTTGAAAATATAACTTTTTGGTTACACAATTATTTTCTTTATCATTATTTTTAAACTAAAACTTTAGATATATTGTTTGATTGAAAATAAACTATTTTGTTGCAAATTTATGTTTTTCAGTCGAAAATTCGATTATTTAGTTGAAAATTTGTCTTTTAATTTCAAAATTATCTCTTTCGGTAAAAATGTCATCTTTTTTGTTTAAAATGCAACAATTAATTCAACTGAACTTTAACTATTCCCTTTTTGATTGAAAATTTATCTTTTTTAGCTGAAAATTCAACCATTTAATTGAAAATCCACGTAACCTTTTGTGTTAAATATTAATTTTTTTGGCTAAAGATGCATAATTTTAGTTGAAAATTTTAGTTGATTTTAACTTTTTTGTTTAAAATAGAAATCTTTTGTTTATTAATCAATTATTACATCTTACGTTAAAATTTTTTTATAACAAAAAATATTTGTTTGAAGTCAAACTAAATTAATTTCATGATTGAAAATTTAATTAATTTGGTACAAATTATTTTAGTTGTTGAAATTTAACTACCTGTTTGAAAGTTAAACTCCTTTGTTATCTTTTTTTATAATTTCTTATCATCATTTCAGTTAAAAATTCATCGCTTCTGCTGAAAATTAAACTATTTTCATGAAAATTCCTTTTTTCTGATAATGAATTTTTTAACTAAACATTTATCTATTCCATTTTGTTAAAAATTCAATTTTTTATAGAAGATTCATCTTGTTGGTTAAAAATTTTACTATTTTGTTGAAAATTCGTTTCTTTGTTTTAAAATTATTTATTTTGAGTGAAATATTAACTATTAGATTTTTTGTTCAAATTTTATTTTATTTTAGTTCAAAATTAAACAGTTTTGTTAAAATTGCATCTTTTTTATTTGAAAATTCGATTAGATGGTTCAAAATTCATAATTTTGTTGATAATTTTCTTTTTTGGTGTAAAAAATTAATCTTCTTATTCAAAAAATAAACTGATGAGAAATTCGAACCTTGGGTTGAATAATTATTATGATGTTGAACTTTTTTTTTGAACATTCCTTATCTTTTTTTAAAAATATTTATAATTTTAGTTAAAAATTCATCTCGTAGGTTGACAAAAACAAAATTTTAGCAAAATAAATAAATATTTATTTTTCTAAATTTTTTTAAAAATTTATTTTCTTTACTGAAAATGTAACTACTCAATTTTTGGTTTACTCTTTGGTTTAAAATTCTTAATTTTTGGTTAAAATTGCAACTTATTGGTTTAAAATTATTCTGTTTTGGTTAAGGTATTAACTTTTTTCTTACAAATTCGTTTTTTGTGTTGGCATTCAACTGTTTTTGATTGAAAAATCAAATCTGTTTTTTCTTAAATATTAATTTACTCTAACATGTTTCGTTGAAGAATTAAATAACATTTGAAATACTCTAATACAAAATTAAACTATTTATTCGAAAAATTTATTATTCTGTTGGAATCATTTTTTTGTTAAATATAATTTTGTTGTCTGCAAATGTAGCTATTTCATTTGGGGTCCAAATTTTTTCATTTATAAGGAAAAATTAATCTTATAGTTGATAATTCAACTACTTTGTTAAAAAATTATGTTTTTTAGTTGAATACAACTGGTTAAAAAATCGCTTTCTTATTGAAAATGAGTTTTTTAAATTAATAGTTTAACGATACAATTTTCGAGTAAAACATTATCGTTTTTAATTAAAAATTCCACTTTAAACAATTTTAATTATTTTTTTTCATTAAAAAGAACTGGTTGATAATACGTTTCTTTAAATTGAAAATAAGTTGCTTTTTACTGAAAATTTAGCTGTTCTTTTTTTGTCTGAAAACGTATCCTTTTCAGTTTAAAATTCAACTATTTGTTTCAAAATTCATGTAATTCATTGAAAATTCGCCCTTTGGTCGAAAATATTATTCTTTTGTTAAGATTTACCTTTTTCAATCGAAAAAAGTTGAAAATAACTGACTCCTTTTTATTGTTAGAACGTTTCAGAATTTGCGACAGAATTAATCGGATGTACTCGCACAGCTGAAGAGGTAGAATTGATTTTGAAGCAAAGAGCCGGAATTAATTTTTCAACCAGTAGCCCATACCCACGTTTAGTACTTGCAATGGATTGCAAACAAAAAACATTCGTCGCACATCCAAATGTACAGCAGGTATTTTTTATAAATTAATTAGGAATTGTTATCATTTTAGTTGGCACATTCTCAACCCTTAAAGTGCATTGTGCGTCTCAGACACCCCAAGCAATTTTCAAACTCTTATGAACCATAATTAACTCGAAAAAATGTAGGGATTGTGCATAGCGCTCATAGTGCCCATTACAGCACTACAATCTAGGCAGTTGTACCATGCGTCAATATAATAGGGATCTACGTTATCTGTAACTCTGTAGCACACAGCGCACGAGTGAGTTTCACTCTTCATTCTCCCTACTCCCAGCGCCTCGCCACACTTACTGTCCGGCCGACCCGTCGATCACATCTTACTTGAGAACGAGCAATGTTCTCTGAATTGTACAAAGTCTAAACGCATCTCGCGTGAGAACGAGCAAAGTTCTCTGAATTAAAATAAAGTCAGTTTGTTGAGTTACTTCGTGGCAACTTATTTCTCTCCTTCAACATTTAAACATGGAATTTTAATGGAGTTAAGGTCCTTCCTCGAAATCACTTTTGGTCCCAATTTCCACATAGTGCGAAATGATCCAATTTTTTTGAATATTTCGCCTACAAAAATTGAGTAAGTATCGCCATCTAGCTTTAGTTGGAGACACTAACTGTCAGTAAAGTCGTTTCGCATACTCCGTCAAGCGTCAGAAGCAGCTGCTGAAAGTGAAGGTAAAAAAATCGCGGGGTCTCTAACACCCAGTGTGCACTTGGTGTAGTGAAAAAATAATTTTTGAGCAAATTCTTTTGTTGAAATTTTATTGATTTTTGTTTACTTCCTAACGTAAGTATATCACATGAAGTAAAATAATTTTTTCTCGATTATTTCATACTTTTTTTTGCAGATAGCTTATAACTTAGGGCAGCGCGTCCTGCGAGAGCAGGCTGTGGATGTGTTGAATAAAATATATTTGTTACGATACAGTTATAAATGTCTCTTTTTTCAATTTCTTGTATTTTTATAGTATACATGTCAAAGTTGTTTAATTCTCATAATAATAAATCGATTTAAAAGCAAAAAATCTGATTAATCATTTTATCATAAAATTGACTTTTCAACTGTGCAAATAAATATATTTTTTGAAAGCACCCATGTTGCAATATTTTTTTATGAAAGTACACTATTTCAAAAGTACACCCATAAATTTTCAGGTTAAAACAATTAAACCTGCGTGAGTTATGAATTTTTAAGTAAAAAAAAAACATTTTTGCACTTTTATTCAATAATTTTTTAAACAAAATTAAAATAAATAAATGGCTATAAAATCCACTCCACCATATAAAAGATACCTTAAACTATATCTGATAATTTTATTGTGACAAAATATTTAATAGGGGTTAAACAATACGGGATAAATACTCTGGGGTGTTGAAGACCCACGATGCACTTTACCGTGATTTTTAACATGTATGCGCTATAAGGGTTAATGTGTGAATTAATTAATCCTTAATACAAATTACAGGTGATTGAGACCAAATGGATTGGCGATTGGTACGAATGGAAAAATAAATCATCCATTGCAAAAACTTTCTTGATTATTCCTCGAATTTTCATGCTGCCAATTATTGCAGTGATAGTTTGCATTGCTCCAAAATCGAATAAAGCAAAACACTGGAAAATGCCAGTTAATAAATTCCTTTCAAATTTTGCAAGTTATGCAGTATTTCTTCTTTTTGTTTTCCTACAATCTAATCGTGACAAAAAAGAACAATTACGAGGTCCACCAAACACTGGTATGAATATAGTTACAATAATGACTTTGCAAAATTAAGTTTTAAAGAACAAGAAAAAATCGCCTCCGCCGGGATTTGAACCGGGAACGCCACTCTCCATGAATCGAGCGTTGATCAATTATGCCAGCGAAGTCTTAGTAGATCTTTTCTTGTTTCGCGTACCTACATTTTTACATTCGAATTAAAACTGTATTTCTCCACTGCCACAAACCTACCGTTTTCATATAAGCGAGTTTTTGATTTAATTAATATTTTAAGATGCTACCACAATGTAATGATGTTAACATACAAGTTTTTACATGTTTAGTTTATACAAATTTCGATGTAAAAACGATTACTTTGGACACAGAATTTTTGAAGAACAAGAAAAAGTCTGATGAGCCCTCGGTGGCGTTACTGGTTAATCATCCACTCATGGGTAGTGGCATTCTCAGTTCAAATCCAGGCTGAGCCAAGTTTTTTCTTGTTCTTCAAAAATTACAAATATTTAGCAAACAATTTCATTTAAAAGAAAATTAATTTTCAACAAGATTGTTGGCTTTTAAAAAAATTAGGTTTTAACTAAATTAGTTGAATTGTCCAAAATTATGAATTTGTAAAAAATATTACATTATACATTAGAAATCTTTAAAAAAGATCAATTTTTGACAAAGAAGTTCAACTTTTAACCAAATAGTTGAATTTTTAATAAAAAAATATTTATTTCAACCCAGATAATATTTTAATTTTAAATAAAGAACAGTTTAAAACAGATTATACTAATTTTATACAAAACCGTTGCAGATTTTACTAAAAAAGATCAAATTTCTACAAAACAGCTGAACTTTGAACCCAAAAATATTATTTTTTACAAATAATTTCATTTTTATCGAAAAATTTAATTTTTAACCAAATACTTCGATTCAAGGCAATTTTATTCTCATCTTTATTTAAACAAACAAAAAAACGTGTGACGCATTATGTGCACTTTCAAACAAATAATTGTATTTTCAAACGAGTGCATTAATTTTCTACAAAAAGGACGAATTTACAATAAAATACATGAATTTTCAACCCAACTGCTGAATTTATAACTAAAAATTATAAATTTGTAGCCAAAAGTGGAATAGTTATAATTTTAATACTAGATTTAATTAAAAAGATACAGAGGATTTTAACATTTTATCAGTTACATTTTTATTTTAAAGGAAATTAATTTTCAAATAAAATGATGAATCTTTTAGCAAGAAGATTAATTTTCTACCAAAAAATCGAGTTTTTTAATTCAAAAAAATCAATTTGAACCAAACATGGTGTAATCAAATTTGCAATCAATACAACTAATTTACAACAACAAAAATTTTTTTTTAAATAATGACGAATTTTCTACAATACAGTTGAGTTTTCAACTCAAAAATATGAATTTTTAACAACAAAAAATGTAAAGGTCGAACAGAATTGTTGAATTTCAAAGCCGCTAAACTTAACTAAATAAAAACTAAATAAAACTAAACTAAATAAAAATTATTTTTAACACAATAAATCAATTTTGATAAAAATAGATAAATTCTTAACCAATAAGATAGAATTTTTACCAAAAAAAGACGAATCTTTAATGAAAAAGAGTAATTTTAAACCAAAAAGACGAATTTTCAACGTAATAATTGAAAACTTAACCAAAAAAGATTAAATTTTTATTCGAGTAGTTAGATATTAAGACAAAAAGGTTAAATATTGAAACCAAAAAGATGGGGTTACAACCAAAAATTTAATTTTTAACCGAATAGTGAAATTTTTTAACAAAATAGTTAAATTTTCAAACAAAAAAGAAAAATTTCTGACAAAGTAATTTAATTTTCAACTAGAATTTTTACCCAAATAATACATTTTTTATCCAAAAAGACAAATTTCAAACAAAAAAAGATACATTTCCAACCAAAAACAAATATTGAAATTCGAAAACAAAAAAGGCGAATTTGTAACAAAATAGTTCAATTTTTTACCAAAATTGTGGAATTTTCAACGCGAAATAGAAAATGTCTTCCAAAATAATTATATAGTGGAATTTTCAACCACATAAGATGAATTTTCAATTGAAGAAGATTAGTTTTCTATCAAAAATTGAATTTTCAATCCCAAACAACGGATTTTCTGTCCAAAAATACAAATTTCCAACAAAACAATTGGATTATTGTCCAAAAAAGATGTATTTTCAACCAAAAAGATAACTTTTTAAGATAATTGTTTGATTTTTAACAAAATACTTAAATTCTGAACGAAAAAGTCGAATTTTTAAATAAAAGAGACAAATTTTGCAGGAAAAATGATAGTAGACTTACATTTAAAGTAAGTACTCTTCAATCAAGTAATTAAATTTTGTACCAGAATGGTTGAATTTTTGATCCAAAACCATCAATTCGTAATAACAAAGAATGCTTTTCCAAAAAAAATTTGCATAGTTATATATTTGAAAATTAAACGTACAAAATTATTAAGGGGATTGAACGACTTGGGTTTTCGCCACATCCATAATTCTTTTACGAAAATGTATTGTTCAATGTGATATTTGAACCACATTACCCAATGCCAATTTTACTCGCAGGAACAAAGCGATTTTTTCGAAAAATTTTCATGTTTTTTCTTTTTTTAAATTGAACATTGAACTTCTTTTGCACCTGTAAAATGCAAAGCGCCAGCTAGCACTGTATGTCGGTCTGCATTACCTGATCAAGTTACCAGATGAAAAAATCTTGAAATACTGCGTCATTGTTGCTTACAGTAATATATAACATAATAATAGAATATAATGCAATTATAAAAATAAATAATAACATATAATGATAATTTATTAGAAAAAATATATAATTTCATATCCTCCTTATTGTCGGCATGGAAGTTATCTTCTTCTTAGCACCAAACCACTTTTAAAAACATCATTATATGTTACTATTATTTATTTTTATTATTGTATTATATTATATTATTGTATTAAACTTGAAAATTTTATTCGACTTCAAACTAGTTCCGGTAACTGCAGCCCGGCATACACTGTTAGCTAGCGCGTTGCATTTTACAGGCGCCAAAAACGCCTGATTTTCAATAACAAACAAAACAACAAGAACAATTTTCAAAAAAATCATTTTTCTTTTATGAGTGAAATTTCTTTAATAGCTCATGTGATTCAAATATTAAATTAAACAATTAATCCCAGATGTATTATGAACATGGCGAAAGTCCGAGTCGTTTTGATCCCCTTAAAAGTGGGCCACGCAATTTTGACCATCAACAATAATTTTTAATGGTATATTTAACCTTAGATAATAATTAAAATTAAAATAAAATGAACTTAACTCGCAGTATATGAAATAAACCCTTTTCAGGATACGAAATAGTGTTGATAATATTCGTGATATCGCACGTGTGGTCGGCATTTAGATTGTGTGTGATTCAAGGCAAGCGGCGGTTTTTCCGAACACTCCGGAACTGGTAAAGAAAGCGCAATTTAAATGAAGGATTTTGGAAAAATTAAATGCAATTTTTTGGCACTCATATACAGGTATGAAGCTGCAATGCTCAGTTTATTTATCACAGTATTTTTGCTGTGGATCGCTTCTGCAATAGACATAGAAGTAAATGGTCAGCGTGACCTTGAGAGGAAATATTGGCACAAATTCGACCCAACTCTAGTATCAGAAGGAATTTTTTGTATCGCTACTATAATGGCATTTTTCAAATTACTCTTCATTTGTCAACTCGACTATCGTTTGGGTCATCTTCAAATTTCTTTGGGAAGGATGGTCTCAGATGTTACCAAATTCATTGTCATTTTTTTCATTATCATAATGGCTTTCTCGATAGGTGAGTATTTTTGAACTTGATTTTCAAAATTTGCAGTGAAACTTTTCTATAGCGCCGATTTTGGGACTGACAGTGGGCGGGAACTAACTCATTATAGCCAGCTCTGCTTTTGTTTGTTTACATTTGAGAACTCGCCTGAGTGACAGCCGCATGTCCCGCACACCCCGCGCAGCTCCTGATACACCTACCTGCGGTGCGGCGTTAATTCTCGGAACGGCTATAGAAGGAAGGGCTATTAAGGAGTTTTACTGTACTAGCATTATAATCTTATAATCCTTCTTACATAAAATCTTTTATAAACGGAATAAAACAGTATGTTAGATACAAATTTTCAATTTTATTATTTTATTTTAAACAAAAATGCCTTCTACTATAAAAGATAAATTTTATTAACAAAATACCTGAATTTTCGAAAAATAATTTAACCTATAAAATAATAGCGAAATTTTCAACCTAAAAAAATGAACTTTCTACACAAAATGTGTCATAATTTATATTTTAATCAAAAAGGATTAAAGTTATACAAAAAAATTTAACCAGGAAGACGAGTTTTCAACAAAATAATGATTTTTCACTCAAGAAAGAAATAAAATCTTATCTAAATTGTCCAACCTTTAAGCCAAGAGACAAATTTTCTCAACAAAAATTGAATTTTCATACAAAAAATATGACTTTTCAGCAAAAAAATTAATTTTTCATGAAACTAATGCATTTTTCGACAACCAAAATGAAATTGCAATCCAAGAAAATGATTTCTTTTACCAAAAACTGAGATTTTTCAACTAAAAATATTAACCTTAAAAAAAAGGAAATGTTACATTTAAAGTTAAACAATCAATTTTAAACAAAAAAGGCTTTTCCACTAAAGCAACGAAGAAGAATTTTCAAACAATGAGGATAATTTTTAACCAATTTGATGAATTCTCTACCCAAATAGTTGCATTTTTATCCAAAAAGATGAAACCTCTCGCAAAACACATAAATGTTTCTAACAAAAAAATTGAATTTCCATCCATAAAAGATTCCATTTGACTTTTCAAAATCAAAATATTAATTTTGTGACAAAAAATAAATTTCTAAGAACAAATTTTGATTTTTTCAGACCAAAAAGATGAATCTAAATGTAAAATTGAAGAATTTTTAATTTAAAAAAAAATTGTTGAATTTTCACCCAAAAAAGATTGAAGTTGACTTTTCAAGATCATAATATGAATTTTGTAACAAAAAAATACGTTTTCACAAAAAAAATTTATTTCTTCAGTTCAAAAAGACGAATTACTTCAATAAAAAGGATGTCTGTTTCAGTGTCAACCAAAGGATTGCATTTTTATCCAAAAAAGATCAAATTTCTTTTAAAAGAGATGAATTTTTTAATAAATTTTTTTTAAATAGTGTTGTTTTTATCCAGGAACGATTTCAGTTATCTTTTCAAAAACAAAAATTAATTTTTCTACGAAATAATTAATTTTTTAACAAAACAGCTGCATTTTAAACCAAAAAGTATGACTTTTAAATAAATTGTCGAATTTTCAAACAAACAGTTGGATTTTCATTCAAGAAAGATGTAATTTCTGCTAAAGAATGTCAATCTTAATATTAAAAAGTCAAACTTTCTCTTGAAAATTATCTTTTGATTTATGTATTTTATATCACTTGGTTGGAAATCTAACCATTTTCTTAAAATGACATCCTTTTTTAGTTGCAAACTAAACTCTGATGTAAAAAATGCATCTCTTTGGGTTAAAATTCAACTCATTTGGTAGAAAATTACCTTTTCTTTATAATTCATATTTTGTTGCTGACAAATCAACTCAAATCTTTTTTGGATGACAAATATTTTTTTTTTTGAAAATTTGTCTTTTTGATTTTAAAGTTCATCTTTTTCGTAGAAATATTGTATCTTTCTGGGATTAAAATGCAACTGTTTTTTTACAATTCAACTATTGCCTAGGAATTTTAGATTTGGTTTAAAATTCCTTTCTTTGTGGTGGAACCTTTTTTGTAAAAAAATTGAACTATTTTTTTAAAGTTTTTTTTCATCTGTTTTAGAAGAAGTGTCATATTTCTTGAATAACAAAAATTACAATAACAACAACAAAAAAAGAAAGAATTTTAAAACCAAAGAGACGAATTTTCAATAAATGAAGATTTTTCACTAAAGAAAGAATTATAAGTTTATCTAAGACTAATTTATTGAA
>NC_046659.1:149703069-149709620 GCF_010883055.1 Belonocnema kinseyi | reverse complement strand
TTCAATAAATTAGTCTTAGATAAACTTATAATTCTTTCTTTAGTGAAAAATCTTCATTTATTGAAAATTCGTCTCTTTGGTTTTAAAATTCTTTCTTTTTTTTTCGTTGTACAAATATCTTCTTCTTTTTATTGAAATATAAACTATAAAGTATAAACTACCGTCGGTAAAAATTCAATTATTTTGTTAAAAAGCCACCTTCTATAATAGAACAGAAATTTTTTGGTTTAAAATCAATTAATAAATTTGAAGCTTTTAAATTTGTAATTAAATATTAATGATCCAATTCTACTAGCAATAACTAGTAAAACATTTCTGAAAACGAAAAATTACGTTCAATTAAAGGGGGGGGGGGGTAGAAATATTTGTAACGGTTTGTTACAGAGGGGGGGGGTATTAGAGAGGGCCTATGATCCGTTACGTCATTTACGTGCGGCCCCTAATATAAAATACTAAAATTATTAAAAATTTATTTTTAAGGACTTGCTAAGTTTTACCAATACTATCAAGGAATGGTGTTTATCGATGATGACTCAAAAATCAAAGTGCAACAAGTCGATTCTTTTGTCAGTTTTATGTCCACCCTGAAGACCTTATTCTGGGCTATTTTTTGCTTGAGCGCTATCGAGAGTGCTGATGTGATTATCGAAAACCAACCAGGAACATCGGAAACAGAAACGATTGTCAATAAGCATAATTTTACCGAGTTTATTGGATATACTGCTTTTGCGAGTAAATTAATTATATATGTATTTGTGTTGAACTGATTTTTTTATGAGTGCCTTTCACGCATTCTAGAAATACTACATTCTAATACTTACATTTTTGTTACAGCTTTTGAATTTATTTCCGTCATTGTCGTACTAAATATGCTGATTGCTTGCATGGCAAATACATTCACTAGAGTGACGGAAAATATTAGCGTGGAATGGACCTTCGGTAGAACGGAGGTATCTATATTTATATAAAAATCCCGTGTCACGATGTTTGTCCCCACTAAACTCCGAAACTACTTAACCGATCTTGATGAAATTTTGTATACTGCATATAATTTGGTCCAACTTAAAGGATAGGATACCTTTTATCTCATTTAATGACCTTAATATTTTTTTATTGCAAATTAAATTTTTTTATTTGTGTACCCCATAATTTTCTGACAGATATCGGTGTGAGTGAGTGTGTGGACCGACACTTCAACATTTCATGTTACCTAGGTTGGGTAAGCAGCCAACAGATGGCGCCGAATTTAGTATAATATAAATTCAACGGTATAACTGAGCCACAGCAACGCGTGGCTGGGGCTGCTAGTATGAATATAATATTTTTAAAAATGCATTTTTTAAATAAAAATGTGGCTATTCCATTTTTGCTACAAAACTGATATTTTTCAGTTAAAAATTAATTTATTTCCTTCAAAAGTCGTCTTTTTCAGTCGAAAACTCTACAATTTTGGTAGAAAATGCATATTATGGTACGCTTGGTTAGAAATGTAACTATTTTGTTGAAAACTCACATTTTCTTGGTAAAAAATCAATTTTTTAAACTGAAAATGTAATAATAAAATTTTATACAACAATAAATATTAATAAGCTAAAACTCAATTCTTAATTATGTTTGTGAATTTGGATAATCAACAATACAATATTTTTAAATTAAAAACTTGTACTGTGTTTAAAATATTTTTGACTAAAAAATTAGAAAACTTTAGCAAATCATCAGGTATTATTAATTCATGATAATAATAATGTTACATTTCCTAAGCGCAAAATATTAAATTTTGTATTTTAATTTGTTAAAGACATTTGTTCCATTGATTATTATTATCAAATTGTCTAATATCATTTAGATAACATGAATGATATTTGAACCAAAAAATATTTGAATTTTAAATAAAATTAGTTAAATTCATGCCAAAAAAGAATTTTTGTAACAAAATAGCTGAATCCTTAAAAACGACAAAAATCATTTTTAGAAGTTGTATTTTAAACCAAAAAAAAAAGTTTTTTAAAAAGAGACGAATTATCTACAAAACAGTTCAATTTTTTCAAAAGAAAAATATGCATTTTTAACAAAATAAATTAATTTTCTACAAAAAATCTAAATTTTCAACGAAATAATAATATTGTCAACCAAATAGATAGTACAATTTCTTAACAAAAAGTTGTTACTCAAAAAAGAAAAAAATCCCCAAAATTATAATTGAAGAGGATTTTGAAAATTTTGAGCAAAAGCTTGATTCAGTTTTAAAGATATTAAGGACTTTTTAAAGTTTTGAAAACAAATATGTTTTAAATTGACTAGGATTATTCTTAAAAATTTTTTTAATCTTTGAAAATTAGAAAAAAATTGCCTTTCAATCTGTTTTTAAATCTTTTGAAATTTTCTTAATAAATTTATATTTCCCGTTTCTGTTCTAACAATTTTGAAAATATTTGTCAATTATTCTTTTACAATTAATTTTTAAAAAATCACTTTCAATTTTCCCATGAGTTTTAAAACAAAATTTACATAATCATGAAACCTTTCGAAATCCTTCAAAAGCTTCAAAAAAATTTAAAAACTTTTGGAAACTGTAATGTGTTTAAAATATTTTTAACTAAAAAAATGGAAAAATGTTAACATTTAATAGTTACTTTTATATTATTAATTAATTAATTAGTAATTTAATAACTTTTAATAAAAACAATAAAACAATAACTTTTGTATTTCAAATTGTTGAAGACTTTTCTTTGATAGATTATTATTATTATTATTAATTTATTGAATATTTCACTCAGGTAACATAAATGATTCTCAACCGAAAACATTTTAATTTTACATTCAAAATAGTTGAATTCATGCGAAAAAATACAAATTTTTAACAAAATAACTGAAAACCAAAAAAAAATTAATTTTTACCATTTGCATTTAAAACAAAAAACAGAATAAGGTTTTCTAAAAATGAGACAATTTTTCTACAAAACAGTTCAATTTTTTAAGACGAAAATATTCATTTCTAATTAAATCGATGAATTTTCTACAGAAAAAACAAATTAAAAAAAAATAATGACATTACCAACCCAATAGATGAATTTTTGACTAAAATTATGAATTTTTAGTAAAAGAATAAATAAATTTTTTACGAAAATTATAAATGTTTAGTAAAAAAAATGAATTTTTAATAAAGTAGTTAAATACTTGACCAAAAAAGATTAATTTTGAATCAGGAAACATTAATTTTCAAGAAGTTATATCATTTTCCTTAGATTCTTGAGAAAATTTTCTTTAAAGCTTTTAGATATGTCAAAAAAGTATTATTTTCTATTTTTCAGAATTTTGAAAAATTTGAGTCAGTTTGAAAAATGGTTAGTGCTTTTAGAAGTTTGGAAAATAAATATCTCTTAAACTGACTGAAACTATTTCTAAAATTTTGAAACATCTTTCAAAATTAAAAGATCAAACTTCTGGAAAAGCTTCCAAATACTTTTTCTAGATCTTTAAACATTTATATTTTGTTTACAATTTTCAGAAATCATTTCAAATTTTCAAGAATTTTAAAAATCTTACCTTAAAATTAACTTTTCAAAATACAAACTCAGTTTAGATTATTCCACGAATTAAGAGAACTTTCTTTTATTATCATGAGGCCTTTCACATTTTTTCCAAACCTTTTATAAAACTTTGTATTCTTGCAAATTGAAACATTTTGCTTGAACATCGAACCCATTCTTTTTCGAAATTTTAGAAAATAATTTAAAATATTTAGAAATCTTTGTCAGTTTTCTCTTTTAACTTCCTTTAAAAATTAAAAATCAGTTTAAATTTTCCCAGGAATGTTAAGTTTTAAAAAATTTTTTTGATGCTATTTTATTAAACAAATTTTGAAATATGTTCAAATTTCATATTATTTTTTCAACTATTTCCAAAACTTTTAAAGCGTCTAAATATCTTTTCAAATTATTCGCATTTTTTGGAAAATTTTTCTTAAAATTCTTAAAAATTACAAGCATTTCCAGAACATCTTCCAGAATCTGTTATGCCGATTTTAGAAATCTTTTGTAATCTTTTAAAACCTTTTGTAAACTTCGAAATGTTTTAAAATATTCTTTTGAAAATAGTTTCTTAAAATAAAAAATCAGTTTAAAGTTTCCCATTAATTTTAAGATAATTTTTTTATTATCATAAATGGTTTTAAAATCCTTCAGAAGCTTTATTATTTTTATTACAAAATATTCCAAAATTTACATTTTAAAACATTTTTTGAAATATTTACCAATTTTAAATTAATTTGGAATCTCTTTGAAATTTCTAAATGTCTTAAACTTACTCAAATTTCTTATACATTTTTGTAATTTCGCTAATTGAAAGGCTTTGCTTAAAAATATTTTCAATTCTTTTTCAAAATTTTTGAAAATAATTTAAAATCTTTTCAAATCTTCGGCATTTTTCTCTTAACATTTATTTTTAAGAAGGAAAATCAGTTTTCAAATCCTAGGAATTAAAAAAAAAAAATTGTAATCTTGAAACCTTTCGAAATTTTTAAAAAGCTTCTTTTTTCTTAGAAATATTCATAAATCTACTTATTTAATTTTTTATATCGAAATGTTGAACACTTTTCTTGCATTAATTATTTTAATTGCATATATTATTCAGATAACCATAAGTTCCTCATAAGTTTGAAATTTGCAGACTTTTTTAAAGCAACAAAAAAAAGAAAACTTCATCCATTCAAGAACACGAGTTTCCCGGGAACAATAGTTTTAAATTGCTTCGAGTATTTTCGAGATTGTCTTAGAATTTATCGAAAATGGTGCCATTTCTAGACAGATTCTGGTAGGAAGGTGTCCTAGAGACTTTATAACTTTATACCGATTTTAGAATAGTCCTTACCTGAAACAATAAAATTAAAAAAATAACAATAAATTCTCTTTATTGGGTATGATTACCGTGTCAACTTTATTGTTTCGTCCTCTGTTTTACTGCAAAAAATTCAACTTCACTCACTTCAAAATTACCCATCACAAGAATTCACTTCTGTTTTTTATCCATAGGAAAACACATTAATAACTCTCAAATTGGTACAGGTTTATATTGACTTTATGGAACAAACAACGTTGCCTCCGCCTTTGAATCTGATTCCCACACCAGGAGGGATTCACTCAGTTGTCGAATACATCAAGGTACTTTTTAGAAGAACGCCCAACAAACGAGCCCGATGGAACTTAAAGCATTGTTGCTACATAGTTAGTGTATTATTGCACATAAAGTACATTTGAAGGTTCGGGAAGCAGAACCAAACGAGCGCTCGAGCAGTAGTCAGGAGTGGGGGTGACGCGCAGAAAACGCGACGAAAGAGAGAACGGATTCCGTTCTTTCTTTCGTCGCGTTTTCTGGAAGTCACCTCCACTCCTGGCTACTGCTCGAGCGCTCATTTGGTTCTGCTTTCCGAGCCTTCATTTAATGGTATTATTAACCAGAATAATTAATTTATGTAACACTGTTTACAGGAGGAAATATATGAAGAAACAAATCAAAAGGATTTTCAGGTAGTAATGTCACAACTAGTTTTGCGATATTTCAGGAAAAAAGATACAGAAGCAGATGAATCGCAAGTCAACGGACTTCGAAAAGAGCTAGCAGAATTGCGAAGTCTCCTAAGGGAAGCATTAGCTCCTGCATGAAATGGGATAACGAAAACCTTTTCTAAAACCCATTTAGTTTTTGCTTAACTGTCACCGTGAAAGTTTGTCCCTCGTGAATAAACTGCAAGGTATACATGGCATCCGTGTTTTGAAATTGGATATGTACATCAAGGATATTTATCAATATTCTCTATATTTCTTTGATGGTAGAAAGCTTACAATTAGAAAAATTATTGAATTGCAAACAAAAGAAATTAAAAAGTTGCATTTACGGTCTGTCCAGAACGCATCCGATCTTGTGCTATAATTTTGGTACTTGGCCGCGCTAATTTAAAACATCTTCAGTCGTAAAAGTATCTAATCTTGTGCTCTAATTTCGTACCTAGGCGCGCTAATGTCTTTTGTTTGGAAAGTATCCGACCTTGTGCTTTGAATGTATGCCTAGCTGTGCTAATGCTGAAAACATTTGGCCCCGAAAGTAAATGACTTTGTGCTCGAATTTTGTACCTAGCTATGCTAATGTCAAAAAACTTTAGTCCGGAAACTATCCTACTTTGTGCTCTAACTTTGGTACTTAGCTGTCCTAATGTCAAAAACCTTAACCCTGGGAAGTATCCTGTTTTGTGCTCTAACAATGCTACTTAGCTGTGCTAATGTAAAAAATGTCTTGTTTGGAAAATATGCTACTTTCTACTCTAACTTTGGTACTTGGCTGCGCTAATTTAAAACATCTTCAGTCGTAAAAGTATCTAATCTTGTGCTCTAATTTCGTACCTTGGCGCGCTAATGTCAAAAACCTTAAGTTTAGAAAGTTTCGGACCTTGTGCCTTGAATTTATGCCTAGCTGTGCTAATGCTGAAAACATTTGGCCCCGAAAGTAAATGACTTTGTGCTCGAATTTTGTACCTAGCTATGCTAATGTCAAAAAAC
>NC_046659.1:149701231-149702969 GCF_010883055.1 Belonocnema kinseyi | reverse complement strand
TATTTAATTTTAATTTAATTTCCAATTTTTCTGTTTAAACAAATTTCAATTGACTTTTCACAATAAAAATTTTTAAACATGATATGACATTGTACAAAAAAAATTGAATTTTCAATCCAAAAAGAAGATTTTTTTTATCAAAATAGTTGAATTGTTATAAAGAAAAGGATGAAATTTCTCTTTAGAAGATGAATTTTTTATTTTTTTTTTTTAATTTAGAAAAAATAGTTAAATTTTCAGCCAAACAAGATTCCAGTGGATTTTTGAAAATCAAAATATAAATTTCTTAACAAAAAAGAAGTTTCTACGAAAAAAATTGAATTTTCAATGCAAAAAGACCAATGTTTTCAACTAAAAAGGATGAATTTTTAACAAAATAGTTTAATTCTCTACAAAATAGTTGCATTTGGCCCAAGAAAGATGAAATTTATACTAAAACAGTTGAATTCCTAATAAAAAAACGATTTTTTTTTAAAGTTGAACTTTCATCCAGAAAATATTTCAGTTTATTTTTCTACATTAAAATATAAATTTTAAAGAAAAAGTAAATTTTCAACGAATTAGTCTTTTTTAAATAAAAATACAGTTTTTTCGTAGAAACTTATTTCTTATTTAAAAATTCATATTTTGATCCTTAAAAGTCAACTGGAATTTTGTAAAATGAAAATTCAACTATTTTTTAGAAAATTTGTCTTGCTGATTTAAACTCTCATCTGATTCAGTGGAAATTTAATTTTTTTATGAAAATGCAACTTTTTGGTTAAAAAATATTCTTTTTGGCTGAGAATTCAATTTTTTTTTTACATATTTTGTTTGAATCACTTTGTTAAGAAATATTTTTTTCTTGGGTATCTTGGTATATCTTTGGTTTTCCATTTTTTTGATATTCATCTTTCTTAGTTGAAAATTCTCATTTTTTATTAAGCAAATAATATTTTTGGTTTGAAATTTCATCTTCACCGGGTGAAAATGCATCAGATTTATAGAAAAATAATCTTTTTCTGAAGTCATATTTTGGTTTAAAAATTGAACTTTTGTACATGAAATTCGTTTTTTGGCTTAAAAGTTAAACAATTTAGTTCCTTTACGACTGAAAACTCTTTAGTTCTTGAAAATCTGTATTTTTGGTTTTAAAATTCTTTTTTTTATGAATTCAACAATTTTGTTAAAAAGTCATACTTTTGGTTAAAAAGTTTACTGTTTTGTTGAAAATTTAACTAATTCGTTGAAAATTTACTTTTTCTTTAGAATTTATATTTTAATGTTGAAAAATAAACTGAAATATTTTCTGGATGAAAGTTCAATTAAAAAAAAAAAACTTTTTTCTTGGGCCAAATGCAATTATTTTGTAAAGAATTAAACTATTTTGTTAAAAATTTATCCTTTTTAGTTGAAAACATTGGTCTTTTTGAATTGAAAATTCAATTTTTTTCGTAGAAACTTCTTTTTTGTTGAGAAATTCATATTTTGTTTTTCAAAAATCCACTGGAATCTTGTTTGGCTGAAAATTTAACTATTTTTTCTAAATTAAAAAAAAAAATTAAAAATTCATCTTCTAAAGAGAAATTTCATCCTTTTCTTTATAACAATTCAACTATTTTGGTAAAAAAATCTTCTTTTTGGATTGAAAATTCAATTTTTTTGTACAATGTCATATCATGTTTAAAAATTTTTATTGTGAAAAGTCAATTGAAATTTGTTTAAACAGAAAAATTGGAAATTAAATTAAAATTAAATA
>NC_046659.1:149699043-149701131 GCF_010883055.1 Belonocnema kinseyi | reverse complement strand
TTAATATAAAATTATAAATGTAATAATTCAGTACTTATGAAGGGTTGTCGAAAAATTTAATTTTGAAAATGCCCGGATTATTCCCTAATTAATTTTTCATTTTCCCTGAACATTAATATTTAAACATCAAAATTCTGATCTTGTAACATTTTTGTTATGCAGTCTTTTATAAATAGAATAAAACAAATTTAAATTGATAAGTATTAAATTTCTTATTCTTAGAGATACCAAAAACTAATATGCTTGAAAAAGTGACAAACTTCAATCGAAAAAATGACCAAAAGAAACTAATTTCCAACTGCAAAAGTTACTGATGTGCATTAATAATCGGAATAATGTTCTTTTGAATTAGAAAAGAATTCAAAAGATTTCGATTCATAAGACTTGAAAAAATTAAAGTTAATTTTAAATTAATTCGAAAGAATTGAAATTTTTTTTAAATCCATTGATATCAGTTTTAAGATAAGAATTCACGGTGAGTTTTAAAAACTTTAAGATAAATTAAACAAAAACGGAAAAAACTCAAGAGAATTAGAAAGAATTTAAATCAATTTAGAAGAATTCAGGGTAAATTCAAAATAACTTTCAATGAATTCCAAAAATTATTCGAAAACCTCTTCGAATCTTTGAAAGCTTACGAAAGTCCTTACTTCTTGTGTATAATTTTTTTTATCCTATAAAATAATTTGTAAAATTGCCCTTGAAAATATCTTAAAATTTTAAATGAAACCCCAAAACAATTCAAATCATTTAAAATTCCTTAAAAAAATGTTAAAGCTTGTAAGCAATCCTTGAGATTTAAAAAAATACTCATAAATATAAATAAAGGGGACTAAAGGTTTTTGACATTAGCACAGCTAGGTACAGAGTTAGAGCACAAGGTCGAATATTTTCTGAAATAAAGTTTTTTGACATTAGCACACCTCGGTACAAAATTATAGCACATGGTCAAATACTTTTCAGAGAAAAGGTTTTTGACATTAGCACAACTAGGTGCAAAGTTAGAACTTAAGATTATATACTTTGCGTACTAAATGTTTTTCACATTAGCACAGCTAGGTACAAAATTAGAGCACAAAGTCATTTACTTTCGGGGCCAAATGTTTTTAGCATTAGCACAGCTAGGCATAAATTCAAGGCACAAGATCCGAAACTTTTCAAACTTAAGGTTTTTGACACTAGCGCTCCTAGGTACAGAATTAGATGACAAGGTTGGATCCTTCAAGACTAAAGATTTGTTTAATTAGCACAGCTAAGTACCAAAGTTAGAGCAGAAAGTAGCATATTTTCCAAACAAGACATTTTTTACATTAGCACAGCTAAGTAGCATTGTTAGAGCACAAAACAGGATACTTCCCAGGGTTAAGGTTTTTGACATTAGGACAGCTAAGTACCAAAGTTAGAGCACAAAGTAGGATAGTTTCCGGACTAAAGTTTTTTGACATTAGCATAGCTAGGTACAAAATTCGAGCACAAAGTCATTTACTTTCGGGGCCAAATGTTTTCAGCATTAGCACAGCTAGGCATAAATTCAAAGCACAAGGTCGGATACTTTCCAAACAAAAGGTTTTTGACATTAGCGCGCCTAGTTACGAAATTACAGCACAAGATTAGATACTTTTACGACTGAAGATGTTTTAAATTAGCGCAGCCAAGTACCAAAGTTAGAGTAGAAAGTAGCATATTTTCCAAACAAGACATTTTTTACATTAGCACAGCTAAGTAGCATTGTTAGAGCACAAAACAGGATACTTCCCAGGGTTAAGGTTTTTGACATTAGGACAGCTAAGTACCAAAGTTAGAGCACAAAGTAGGATAGTTTCCGGACTAAAGTTTTTTGACATTAGCATAGCTAGGTACAAAATTCGAGCACAAAGTCATTTACTTTCGGGGCCAAATATTTTTAGCATTAGCACAGCTAGGCATAAATTCAAGGCACAAGGTCCGAAACTTTCTAAACTTAAGGTTTTTGACATTAGCGCGCCTAGGTACGAAATTAGAGCACAAGATTAGATACTTTTACGACTGAAGATGTTTTAAATTAGCGCAGCCAAGTACCAAAGTTAGAGTAGAAAGTAGCATATTTTC
>NC_046659.1:149682696-149698943 GCF_010883055.1 Belonocnema kinseyi | reverse complement strand
TATGTATCTATCAAATCTTGCTGAAAAAAATTTGAGAAACGTATTGAACGCAAATAATAATCTCATTTTGAACTTTCGAGGTACAAAACTTAAAATTATTCGATTGAAGTAATTCAAAAATACGTTTATCACTATATTTACGACAAATTTATTGGCTAAAAATTAATTAAACAGAATTTTTTTTTTAATGGAGTTAAAATATTTATTTTAATTTTGGACTAAAACGGATTTGATTTAGAGATCCCTTTGAAAATATAGTAAAACATTTTTATACATACAAAATTATGTCTTTTTATATTACCATGGATTAAAATTTTTCTAGAATAAGTAACTTTGTAAAATTCACTTATTCTCAGTAAGATAAAATTATTATTTTTCTAGAAAAATGAGTTTGAAAATTTTCATTACATGACTTAAAATGATGAAATACACTGGAACCTCGATTTGAGTAACCCTTGGATAGGGGACCTCTGAATTTTATCAGATTTTGAATTTGTTATAGTAAAAATATTTGTTAACAAGAAAGGTACAACACAAAGTTCTCTGAAAATGAGGTTAATGATTTATATATTATAGAGAACAGGGAAAATTTTAGAGGATAATTTTATTATATGGACTACAAAAAAGGCTTTTTCGCTTCTCTTTTTGTATAATTGACCCGAAGCGAAATATTGAATTACCGCTAATTATTTGGTGTAATATGTGCAAAGTTATGGAGCAACATTAAACTCAATAATTTATGTATCTTCACGTTCATTAGAATCATTAGATATTTAATAATTTAGAAGAAAATCAGTTACAGTGGGTATTCAACCTAGATATTGCACAGTTCATCGCCTACCATGTCTTCTCGTAAATAAAAAATTAATTTTCTTGACATTATTTTCACAAAAATCTTTTGGGTTTAAGCAATACCGACAAAAAACGAAAACAAATCTAAGCCGAATAAAAAAAAATCCAGGCTATTTCCTAGTTTACATGGTCAAAAATTATATTTTTTTGGAATTGTTATTATTCGATACTAATTTCTTTATTTTATTATTTTTGAAAAAATGAAGCTTTTTGGAATAGGCGGCAATGCCCTACCTAGAAATCAAGCAGGGAGGGGCAAAGTATTGATTTGTCCTCCTCAGGAATCAAATGATTAAATTCATCAGATAATCGTAACGGGAAATCTTTAAATTCTTTCTTTTTCATTGCAAACCTCGTCAAATCGTTGGAAATATTTCCGAAATATTTGATAACATTTGTGAAATGATTTGAATCGTTTTAAATCTTTAGGAATTCTCTGAATCTCTGGAATTGAAATCTTTGGGGAAACATTGAAGTCTTTGTGAACTCTTTTAAATCTATAAAAAATCTTTACAAAATATTTGATATTTTTATGAAATCTTAGGGGAATCATTGCAATTTTGTGAAATATTTAATAAAAATTTGGAAATCTTTGCAAAATATTAAAAATATTTGGTCAAATTAGTGAAGTTATTTATATCTTCCGGAAATCATTGAAAATCTTTGTGAAATACTTGGAAATTCTTTATAAATCTCTGCGAAATATTTGAAATTTTGGTAAAATTATTGAAACGTTTGTAAAATATTTGAGAAATGATTGAAGTATTTGTGAATTCTTTTAAATATTCCCGAAATCTTTGCGAAATCATTAGGAAGTCATTGTAATCTCCGTTCAAATTTTTTAATCAATCTGAAATCTTTGCGAAATATTTGAAATCTTTGTGAAATCTCTGAGAAATTATTGTATTATTTGTAAGAAACTTGTGATTTTTTTGTGAATTGTTTAAAAATCGTTGCGAAATATTTTCGAAATGTTCAGTAATATTTGTGAAATTATTGAAATCTTCGTGAAAACTTTGAGTAATTAATTAAAGCTAAGTGAATTTTTAACCAAAAAAGATTAATTTTCAACTATAAATTGAAAATTCAAATTGCACGTAAAAAATTAGTTTTCAAAGAAAGAAGGAATTTTTAACAAAATAGTTCAAATTTCCAATTAAAGAGATAAAATTTCAACCACAATGATAAATTTTCCAACCAAAAGGGAAAATTTTCAACAAATACAGATTTTTCGGTCAAGAAAGAAATTTTCTGTTCAAAAATTATTATTTGTCTAAAAAAAAAACAACGAATTTTCAACAAATAAAGATTTTTCAGTCAAGAAAGAAAAATAAGTATAAGTAAATAAATTTTCTGTTGAAAAATGATTTTTTTTATCTAAAAAACAACAAATTTTCAACAAATAAAGATTGTTCAGTCAAAAAAGAAAAATAAGTCAATAAATTCTTTGTTGAAAAATTATTATTAACATTTTGTGACAAAGTAGCTCAACCGTCAACCAGGCAGATGAAATTTTACAAAAAAAAATGGAGTTTTCAATAAATAGCACAGTACAAAAAAATGGTTTTAGGAGTCTACTGGGATTCTAATAGGTATACTTTATGTTTTTGGGGTCGCTGAACACGTATCCATTTGCAGAATTGAGTCAGGACGTCAGGATTTGCAGTAAAATTCAAAAAATGGTTAAAAACCTGTAATTTCTTGATAAATTACGTCACCAAACCCCAAATTAACAAGCCTCAAACCCACAAAATAACAAGCCTCAAACTCCAAAACAACAAGCCCCAAACCCACAAGCTGCACATCAACAAGCCCACAAACCCCAAACCAAAAAGCTCCTAACCCACAAGCTTCAAACCCACAAATTCCAAATACACAAGCTCCATATCCACAAACCCACAAACCCCAAACCCATAAGCTTCATATCCACAAACGTACAAGCTCTAAATCCACGAACCACAAACCCACAAGTTCCATGTCCACAAACGTACAAACCCCAGATCCATAAACCTCAAAACCGCCAACCTCTATTCCACAAACCCAAATACATCACATGCTATTGAACCAATTAAGAAATTGGTATAATTTAGGGTTGGTGGGTTTGGGGTTTGTTAGTTCGGAGTTTGTGAGTTTGGGATTATTTGTTTAGGGTTTGTACGTTTGTGGATATGGAGCTTGTGGGTTTGGGGTTTGTGGGTTTGTACGTTTGTTGACATAGCACTTGTGGGTTTGGGGTTTGTAGGTTCGTGGGTTTGTGGATATGGAGTTTATGGATTTGGGGTTTGCGGATTCAGGGCTTTTTGGTTTGGGCTTTGTGGGTTTGTTGATATGGAGCTTGTGGCTTGTGGGGCTTGTTGGTATAGGATTTGTGAGTTTGGGGCTTGTTAGTTTGTGGATTTGGGGCTTGTTAATTAGTTAAATTTTTTACCAAAATAGTTAAGTTTAAAAAAATTACATGAATTTGAAACCAAAATGGAGAAATTCTCAGCAAAAAATACACTAATAGAAAAAATTAAAAGTTGAAAAAATTTTCCGAATCTTTAGTGATTTTTCAGAATGCTGTATCTCAGTGAAAATAGTAATATCAAGGTCTTAAAAAAGCTTTATTTTGCTTTTTTTAAAACCACGGTAAGGCCATTTTTTACTAAGATATCTCAGCAACAAATGATCGCACAGCAAATTCAAGGGCAGTTCTGAAAACTGGAATAAATCTCCCACAAGATTCTGCCACGATCTTGAAAAAAATATTTATTTTATCAATGACATAAATTGAAAAAAAACAGGAAAAAAAGGGTAATTTATGGTTTTTCAGAACATCAATGGCTAAATTTCAAATCTTCATGAAATGACTAACTGAATTCTCAATCAAATCAGATTAATTTTCTATCAAAAGAGTTGAATTTCGAACCCGGAAAAATAACATTTTTTACGAGGATAGATTAATTTTCAAAATCAAAAATATGAATTCTAAACAATATTTTCGTTATTTTGAAAGTAATTAGCTGAACTTTCTGCCAAAATAGTTGAATTTTGAACAAAATATATGAATTTTCAACCAAAATAGACAAATACTCAACGATAAATATAATTTTTGATATAATTTCAACCAAAAAAGATTTTAATTTAAATAAAATACGATTCCATTCAACAACAAAAAATATATTTTTTTGTCAAAAGAGATGAACTATCAAATATATGCCAATATATTTAGATTTTTAACAACAAAAAAAATAGATTTGTTTACCAAAAGAGAAGAATTTACAAACCAAAAATATAAATTTCCAACAAAAATTGTATTTATTTTTAAGTAATTAGTTTAACTTTCTACCAAAATAGATGAATTTTTAACAAAATACATAAATTTTCAAGCAAAATAGAAAAATTCTCAACTGATGATGTAATATATTTTTTATGGTATGGTTTTGATCAGATAAAATATATTACATAATTTAATGTTAATTGTGTTTTTTTTCTAGTGGTCTGAAATCAATATTTTTTAATATTGATTTTTATTTCTCAGCGGAGGTTGAGAGAAATTTTTTCACAATTCAGTTCAGGAATAAAAATCAATATTAAAAAAAAACTGATTTTAAACCAGTGAAAAAAAAACAATTAAAATTAAATTATGAAAAATATCATCGTTTATGTTATTTCAAACAAAAAAGATTTTAATTTAAAATCAAACAGTCAAATTCAACTAAAAAAGGATAAATTTTGAACAAAGTAGTTGAATTCTCAACCAAATTGGATTAATTTTGTACCCAAAAAGTTGAATTTTAAACCGAAAATAAAGATATATTTTTTTTACCAGAAGAGGTAAATTCTAAACCAAAAAAAGCTGAATTTAGAACGAAGTGATAAAGAAATGTCTACTAAATTGTTGATTTTCCAAGACAAAAAGAGGAACGGTAAAAACACAGATTCCATTGAGTGAAAAATTAAAATTTAAAAAGCAGTAAAAATGAAAAATAAATCATAAAATTAAACTGATTTGAAAAAATTCCCGGCTTTTTCCCGATGCTCAGATTTCCACGTCTGTGGCCTCCCTCGAGAATGAAAAAGTGTCACAGCTGCGCGATAACAGGAAATTTTTCATCCCCGGTTTGTAATATTTCGAGAATGCGCACTCCCAACATCTCGCCCCGGATAAGACAGTGCCCACACGGCTTCCAAACATATTGCATGCTCGCGACATTATTTCTCGTGAAAAATTATCTTTCACCATTAAACTTCATAATTAAAAGTTTAAAAGTTAACAAAAAAGAGTGTAAACAAATTCTTTTTTCAAAAATGGATTTCCCTATATACACATACCAAGCTGATATACTCAGGACTGCCACAGACTAATGTGCTTGTAAGAGGTGAAAAGTGGCTAATTTAAGATACGGTGACCAAAAGTGATCGCACAAAAGGAGGCCTGCAATGAATGTAGAAACACTTATCTGCTAAAAAATCGATTCCATAACACATTTAATTTATCGGCTTGAATATACAAAATTAGGCGAAACTTTATTCTTGAATTCGAAGGTGAAAAACAAGGTAGATATAATTGTTAGAATATATTTTACAAGTAATATTCAGATAAATTTTAATTTATTTATGTTTTTTTTATTTACATTCTGAAGCTTTACAATAGGAACTATTAAACCGAAAATATTATTAAGTTAAATAATTTAAATTTTAATAGGGTGATTTTTCATTTGAAAACAAAAAAATAATTTTTAACGAAATAGTTCAATTTTCAAATAAAGTCATGAATTCAAATGATGAAATTTTACGACAGTAGATTGAATTTTTAACAAAAAACAAAAAATTTCAACCAAGAGGATAATTTTTCTACGAAAAAGACAAATATTTAAACCAAGTAGTTGAATTTGAGACCAAAAATATCAAATTTTTACCAGAAAAGAGATGAATTTTCAATAAAAGAATAATTTTCAACAAAGAAAACTAATTTTCTAACAAAAAGTCAAATTTTCAACAAAACACACCAATTTTAAACTAAAGAGGATTGCTTTTCAACCAAAAATTGAAACATCACTTTCAAGCAAGAGACGAATTTTCAAAAAATGTTTAATTTTAAAGGAAACAGTTGAATTTACAACTAAAATTATGAGTTTTTAAAACTGCAATAGAATATTAATTTTCAAACCATAGAGTTGCATTTTTAAACAAAAAAAGAATAAATTTCTAACAAGAGATAAATTTTTAAATAGTAGATGAATTTTTAACCAAAAACATTAATTTTCAACCGAGAAGATAATTTTTCTACGAAAAAGACGGATTTTCAACTAAATAGTTGAATTTACAAACTAAAATTATGAATCTTTAAAACTACAATAGAATATTAAATTTTAAGCCACACAGTTGCATTTTTAACAATAAAAAAAGATTACATTTCTACCAAAAGAGATGAATTTTCGTATAGTAGATTGAATTTTCAACTAAGAGGATAATTTTTCTACGAAAAAGACAAATATTTAAACCAAATAGTTGAATTTGAAACCAAAAAGATCAAATTTTTACCAGAAAAGAGATGAATTTTCAATAAAAGAATAATTTTCTACCAAAAAGCCAAATTTTCAACAAAATACAGCAATTTTTAACCAAATAGTTAAGTTTTCAACTAAAAAAAGATTGCTTTTCAACTAAAAATTGAAACATCACTTTCAAGCAAGAGACGAATTTTCAAAAAAAGTTTAAGTTTAAAGGGAACAGTTGAATTTACAAATAAAATTATGAATCTTTAAAACTACAATAGAATATTAATTTTTAAACCATAGAGTTGCATTTTTAAACAAAAAAAAATAAATTTCTACCAAGAGATAAATTTTTATATAGTAGATGAATTTTTAACCAAAAACATTAAATTTCAACCGAGAGGATAATTTTTCTTCGAATAAGACGAATGCTGAACTAAATATTTGAATTTTCAACCAAAAAATCAAAATTTTAAACAAAATACACCAATTTTCAACCAAATAATTAAACTTTCAAATGAAAAAGATTCATTTTTAAACAAAAAGATAAATTTTGAAAACAATATTAAAATCTTCAACCAACCCGATTAATTTTAATCAAACAGTTGCATGATTATCGAAACAAAACAAAATTGACCGATGGAGGAATTTTTTAGTGAAAAAGACGAACTTTTAAGAAAAACTGGAAATTGGAGATATTCAGTTGAAACGTTAATTTTCGACCAAAAATAAACTTTAGCGTAATTTTCAAGTAAAAAAGATAACTTGTCAACGAAAAATGAAATAGTTGATACTTCTGGAAAACAAATTTTTTTAATTAAAAAAATATTTTATTCAGCTAAAAAAGACAAATTAAAAAAAAAAAATTAATTTCCAACAAAATAGTTCAACTTCAAACCAAGCGGTTGAACTTCCCACTAAAAACGATAAATTTTCGTATCAAAAAAATTAATTTTCAGAAAAAAAAAATAAAGAATTTGGAACAAAATGGTTAAATTTTTAACTACTGAGATAAATTCTAAAATGAGGAATGTTCAAGAAAAAAATCAATTTTCAACAAAATACATGAAATTTTAAACAAACATTTAAAGTTTCTATTAGCTGTATTTTGACTTTTAATCCCGAAAAAATAATTTTTGGATAAGAAAATAATTTTTACAAAAAAAAAAAGACGAAGAAAGAACCAAATAGCTGAATTTTCAACTTTGGAAAAATTAATTTTTAACAAAAATGTTGAATTTTATATAAACTAAGGGGTCATTCGCAAAATACGATATCTCAACATTAATATTAATTATTTTATTAGTTATTTATTAGCCAATAATTTATTAGTATTAATATTAATCCATTTTTTATATTAATTTCTGTTTCTCCTTAAATAATTAAAATATCTAAAAAACGTGGATGATGACTTTCAATAAAAATAATGAAATTATTCTATTTCCTAACTTCTCGCACATAGATTGTTTTCAAACATGTGACAATTTTTGTTCCAAAAAATAATTTTATTTTGTTCTGCATTTTTATATCTTGCAAAAGGTTATCCGCAATTAACTTTTTAAACTATAGATTAAAAATTTGTACCATAATATATTATTTACATCATGGATTTATAATTTATAAATAAACTCTTTAGCATCGAAAATAATTTTTTAATTAAAATATTTTTTCAGTATCTCATTTTGCGCAGTTGTGTCAGCTGAAATTGTCACAATGGAAAATTGGAACACACCCACGAGAATTGAGCTGTGAACAACATCCTTCTCTAAAATGTTTTATTCGAAAACAAATTGCGCGAAAATAAAATGAACCGATTGCGAGGAACCGCTTTTCAAAGGACAGGTAATTGTACTGAACATATAAAACTTTTATCACTAAGTAGTACAAGATATTTATATACAAAAATATACAAAATACCAATTGGAAGTCTACTGTCTCTTTTTTTTTTTTTAGTAAAACGTATGCATGTGAGGTTTAAATAAATAATAATAAGTAAATTAAATTTTTGCACTACCGGCACGAATTGCATAAACATTATAAACTATAAACACAAAATTAACAATAAATAAATAAAAAGGACATCAAATCTACAACCGTAGATGTTGCTGAAAATTTTTGAATAGACATTGTATGTAATTTATTTATTTTTTGCCCTAGCGGACCGCGTGGACGTTTAATACGCTCCTCGGGCCGCTGGGGAATATTTTTGTTCTTTTTCACAATTTTCTATAGAACCACTCTCACTTGATCTTTCTACCAATTTATTTTGTTTGATGAAAAATTAAGAGCTGTACGTGGCTACCCGACGTGCAAGACTGCGCACCGGGTTGCCGCATAACAGCCCTAGCGGAGAGACCGTTCCATTCCCTGGAGCCGCTAGGGCATATTTTAATAATTTTTCACATTTATTAACGAATGCATGCAATAACTACACTTTTTGTACCTTTTTATAAATTCATATTTATTTGTATTTATGAATGTGCTAAAAAATTAAAAATTAAAAGCAGTGTGCGGCAACTCGTCGCTTAATATTGTATAGTGCTGAATTCTATGTGAAATTGTGAAAAATGATTTTAAAAATGCTCTAGCGGGCCCAGTCCGCTAGGGCTATTTTGTGGCAACCCTGCGCACAATATCTCACGTCAGCTTGCCGCACACAGCTTTTAATTATTTTTCTTTATCAAATAAATATGAAACCGAGAATATTAAAGCATTAACCCTAGATGCGGTCACACTTCATTAATATTGAGTTCTAAAAATCTAAAAAAATTTGTAGATAATCTTCAAGTTTTTAAAAAAAAGGTTTAATAGTTTTTGTCACAAAATTTGTCCATTAAAATATTGTAACATACCAGCAAAATTGAAGTAATTAACAGACTCTACGAAGAGTTTGAAAAATTGTTTGGGTGAAATTCACCCATGGTGACCATCTAGGGTCAAAGAGAGTGGGAGGTGCCATAAGAACGTAATGTATTTTTCCTTATTTGAGTTTCAGCGCTTCTACTTCTGGCGGACCGAATGGAGCCTCGAATGGAGTACCCGTAAAGACCCCATTGGGTCCCCATTCGGTTTCTTTTTAAAAAATTCGAAAAAACAGCAAAATCAACTTTTAAATTATTGAAATTTTAAATTATTGCCTGTTGATTGCTACTTACAGGCGATGCGTTTGAAGTGTAGCAATCAACAGGCGTTATTCATCTTTTTTTTTTTAACCGTTTAATCTTACAAAAAAAACTATTGCGATTATTTCGTGACCTTCTATAGCGAATTTGAACGTAGAATCCGAATTTCAACAATTTATAAGTTGATTTTACTGTTTTTTCGAGTTTTTAAAAAAGGAACCGAATGGGGTCTTTACGGGCACTTTGTAGAGGCTCCATTCGGTTCCTTCGGTCTGCCAGGGACAGTATGAAGGTAGGCACTAAAATTGCAGACCGCAAAATTAAAATCCAAAAGTATTTAAAAAAATTTAATCACTCGATTAATAACTATTTGAAGAAGAGAATAATGATAGATAATTTATTTTTGTAACAATACATATTTTATTTATCAAAAATAACCGCTAAAAATGTATGAAAATAGTAGGAGTCCATATTTCAGTAAAGTTTGGATACAAAATTTCACTGTATCTAGAGCTAAAATTGTTCATTTAGGAGAAAAAACAAACTATTTTAAGTAACTATAAAGAATAGTAAAGAAATTTAATAATTATATAAAATAACAAAGTTCCTCAAAAGGTGATCCCAATACGTACTCGGTAAACAGTTTTTCCGTTAATTCTCCTGAAAAATTTTCCGAATAAAGGTTAGCCCTTACGGTTCCCAATCATTCATTTATTTCCAGCGTCTTTAAGTGCATGTGATACTTTAGAAAATTATCGATTTTACCAGTGTTAAGTTTCCTCGGCTTTTTCCCTACAATAATAAAGATTTTGTCTGAAAAATTTAGGACATATGATAGCGAATATGCTAATGGACTTCCCCGAACTCTTTTTTGCGGGTTAATTCGAAAAAATTTAATTTTGCTAAATTTGAATTATTTGTGCGAAACATAGGAAACAGTATAGATTTTATCAAGCCAGATAACAAAAAGTCGGCACGTTGCCGCCCTATGCGCCACCACGCAATCCGAATGGGCGAATATGAAGAATTATGATTATTATTTCAAGGATAGTACAAGTTGCGGCCAACTGTTGGCGCTGCGTGTCGGCACAGGTGATTGAAGTTGAAGGTTTGAAAATCCAAAGTGTCAAACGGTGCCAAAGTATATATTTTATTTGAAAAAATGAATCCGATGACTATAAAGTTAAACAAACGAAGGTGTGTTGTTCCCGGGTGTCAATCATCGCGTCACGTCAAGCATTGCCAATTTCCGAATGACGCAAAGCCGGGTATGTTGTGGTTAGAAGCGGTGTCAAATCCTCTCTTGACGAAAATAACCTGCAGAGAAATCCATGAAAGCGGTTATCGAGTATGGTTTCTGCGTTTTCGAGCGAAGGATTATTTACGCGGTCCGCGAAATTTTTTCAAAACAAAAAAAAAGTGCCTTGCGTGTCGTTGCGAATGATATTCCTGGCGATGCTCCAGTTGAGGTAGCCCGTGATGTTGATGCTAATTTTAATACATTTACATTCAATTATTTTACGTGTGTGCTATTATATGAATTGTAAATATGTTTTGAATCTTAAAATTGAATATAATGAGCAATAAAATGAATAGATAAAATGAAAAATGTATAAAGATATACTAAAAGTAATTTATTATACTTTATATATATATATATCTTTACATATCTTTCTCACTTTGTTTATCCAATTTATTGATAAGTATATTCAATTTTAACATTTTTCACATATATGGCACACATACGTCACACATTGATACTTTTAGTTTAAGTTGCGGACAACTATTGGCGCTGTGCTTTTTATATTTCTACCATTGAGTTGATAGGGCCTGCCGTCCCGACCGTCTGGCGACCAACGTGCCGGCGACCAACGTGCCGGCCATACGGAAGCTCGAAATGACAATGAATGGATTCCTTTGATTATAATTATATTTAAAAAAATTAGTTGGAGATGCATAAATTAAATATATATTTTTTTTTCTTTTTTTTTTAAAGAAATACTTTTATTTTGATTCTGGAAGCTCAGCAAATTGTTCAGTTTCTTCGAGCCTCGGAAAAGTCAAACTCGCGAACGCAAATCCTTCAAACGAAAAATCGAGACACGCTTTCAAGCCTTTCAGACTTTGCCGATAAGCAGAGGAGTCAAATTTTTTGTCAGATCTTCCGGAAGAGTGTTTTGCACATCTTTTTCGAAAGTTTTTCACAAGAACGGAATGATTGTTTAGCAACAAAAACTTTTTTCGACCGGCTGTTGATAGTGTTGATTTTGTACGAAACGGCCATCTTGGGATTTGTACCTCAATGTAATAAGGGCCTCAGAAAGAAAGTTTTGAAGCAATTTTCTTTAAAATTGTGATTAAAAATCCGAAAATCGGGATAAAAATTTTCTTTAACCTTAGCGAATTTTATCCATTCTTCACGACAGCAAAACACAAATATTTTTAATAAATTCGCATCTGCTTACGGTTTACGAGTTGCATTCTTTGTGATTGTTGCAACTTACTATTAAGGCCATGTGATGAGTGGGTCACGTGACCAGATTCCTACCTTACCACCACTTTTCTTATTTCCCAACTTATTATCACACGAAACGCCACATCGAATTGAAAATTTGGAATACGAAACAAGAAGCACTAAGAATGGTGGGTCTAGTCCTAAATTTGTATAAAAATGAAAAAAGTTTTTTGTTGGAAATAATTTTTTTTTTGCTTTTTTCATAATTATTGAAATTTAAAACCAGACCCGTCTTTATCTTAATGCTTCTTATTTATTATCCCAAATTTTCAACTCGATGTGGCACTTCGCGTGGAAATAAGTTGGGAAATAAAAAAAGTGAGGTTAATGTAGGAATCTGGTCACGTGACCCACTCATCACATGGCCTTAAAATATTTTTTTTTGTGAATTTTCATATCAGGTTATTGAGGTTATTTAGACGCCTTCCATATTGTTTCTGCAAGAACAATATGGCATTTTTATTAAAAACCGTTACGAAGAAACTTTTATGAAAAGCATTTTTAACTGTCACAGAAGACGCATTGCAGAAAGTAAACTTCCCGTTGAAATACCAGAGTTCCTTCCCCAAAGCGCAGAGTGCGCTAGCATCTAATGTACGGGTACCTTCCACTCTCTTTAATACTCTTTTATATAAAATACACAAATATAAATATGTGAGAATATAAAAAGTATATCAAGTTCTATGTGTAAAAGTATGGAAATATATCCTAGCGTTCCATTTACACAGTCCGCTAGGGATAGTTTTTTCAATAATAAAAAGAAAAAAATTAAATTTTAATTTCTGCGCAGGAATACCCTTCAGAGAAATTCAATTTCTCCAGGATGGCTGACGAACTCTCCATCTTATTCATTGTGATTTTAGCAATTGCTGGAATAATTCTGATGACTCTCTTGCTCAGTTGCTATGCCTGCATCTTTCGGGATCTTTGTTGCACCAGACAGAACAAAAATTTTGCGCGAGAATCAAAAGTTACAAAAAGCGTTCGAAATTCGGAAAATAAAGAGAATAAATTTAATCAACAGCTGGATACAATAGCAATGAATGAGGTGACACAGGTAGAAAGTGTGCCAACAGAATCTGAGAAATTATAGAAATATTTGCAACGAAATATCAGCAGTGTGCAACTTCTACCATTATTCCTACTGCAGAATATTAACATTCTTAATGAAATAAGTTTATTTTACATAATTAAAACAACAATTTTTGTAATAGAAGGAAAAATTCCTAAATATCTTAGTGGTTAGTAGGCGCTAACCGCAATCTATGCATTACCTGTATGATAAGACCATACAAAAATGCATTTGTATTTACATACATTTTAAGAAAAGAATTAAAAAAAAAAAACTATGTTCACTTATCTATAAATGTATAAAAATAAATTTGTTTTATATCCATTGATTCCTGTATATATAATATAATTCGATATATATAATATTCTATATCGATAACAAGAAGAAAAATGCAGATTTAAAAACACTCATTTTCAAAAGCCGAAGTTTCAAAATGAATTTAAAAAATGTTTAAAAATCTGTAGTAGATTTATAACAATTGTTGTGAAGCGAACATGTATTTTCTCCACTGAATTTTAAAATAGCGGTTTGATTTTTTTTTAAATCTTGCCAAATATTTTAAACTGAAGTTATTAGTCTAAAATTCGATTACTTATTTGATATTTTTTTTCGGAGCAAAAAAAAAGGCAAATCAATACTTTTATCCAAAATTTTCTTAAAAATTGGTCAAAGATTAATTAAAAACAAAAGTACTTTTAAAATTCTTTTTAAAGAACAAAAGTAGCCTAAAAGTTCCATTTAATTTTTTTTTAAATTTTTGCAAGTTCTTAATAACTTTTGGGGAAAAGTACTACAAAAGTAGATGAATTTTGAAGCAAATAGTTCAGTTTTAAACTAAACAGATGAATTTTCAATTCAGAAAATTAATTTTCTACCTGAAAAGATTATTTTCAACCAAAAATGAAATAGTTGAATTTGCAATTAAAAAATATTTTGTTTTTTTCAACGAAAATAAGCTGCGTTAGATTTTCAGTTGAAAGGTTGATTCTCAACCATAAAAAGAGAATTTTCAGCGCAAACGAAAAATAAAATAGTTGATATTTCTATAAAAAAAATTTTCAGCAAACAAGAAAAAAACGAATTTTCCAGAAAATATTTCAACTTTAAACCAAGCATTTTAATTTTTAACTGAAAAATATCAACTTTTATCCAAAAAGCTTAATTTTCAAGAAAATATTTCAATTTTCAAGTAAAAAGATGTATTTTCAACTATAATGATGAATATTCAACAACAAAGTTCATTTTTAACAAAATAGTTTAAAAATTAACCCAGTAGTTGAATTTTGAATCAAAACAAATTAATTTTCAAACAAGCTGTTGTATTTTTAATAAAAAAATTAAATCTCTATCAAAAGTGCTTCATTTTCAAGAGAAAAAATTTTTTATTCAAGAAGGAAACAACTATTTATCCAAATTGTTGAATTTTCTACAAAACAGAATTCTCTAAATGAAAATATAAAATTTCAGCCAATAGTTGAATGTTTAAACTAGAAAGACGAATTTCTAACAAAAAATTCGAATTAAAACAAAAAATCTCAATCAAATACAGTGTTGGTGTAAAAATTTTAATCAAATTGTTCAATTATCAATGCAAAAAGATAAATTTCCAACAGAAAAGTTGAATTTCCAACAAAATTGTTGATTTTTTGAATTTTCAAATTAAAAAAATAAAGTTTTAATCAAATTGCTCTCAATAAAAAAATTACATTTTTAAATAAAATTGTTCAATTTTCATCAAAATAATTAAATTTTTTAACAAATAATAAAATTTTTACAAAAAAAAAAGGATTCTTAGCCAAAAAGATGATGGCGGATTACGTAACTAAAAAAAATTAGCTAGACCAAAAAAAGATTCACTTTATTTTTGGCGTCTATGAATTCAGTTAAAATTTAAATGGAAAATAAGGAAAAATATATCAATTTTGCTTAGAAAATAAAATTACTTTTCTCCTGCACTTTGTGATTTTAGAGCAAATTCTTTTAATTCTAACCCTGAAATTAGTTTAAATAGAAAAAAAAGTAAGTTGGAAACGATGGAAATTTTAAACTAATCAAGGGGTCCAATACAGACATTATTTGAATTGCTAAAACGTTTAACCGGTCAAACTTGAATGACTAATTGCTAAACCAATATATACATATATTACGATGTTACAGTTCAGTAGCAGCAGTGCATATTTGCTTCAAAAACTTGTATATTAAAACTCATGCAGATTTTTTTAACAGTCTATAGGATTGTGTTCAGGAATCCTGTCGACTGAGGACTAGAAGTTTAGAAAACATGACTTTGCGTCTAGGAATGAGCAGCACTAAATATATTAAATCCACTTCCAGGTAGAGTGGTAGTAGGTGAAGTGGTAGAAGGTGGAGCGGTAGTAAGTGGAGCGGTAATAAGTAGGGTGGTAAGGCGCTTACTACTCTTCCATATTAAATCCATTTCAGGGTAGAGTGGTAGTAGGCGGATTGGTAGTAGGTGAAATGGTAATGGGTGTACGGGTAAGGCGCTCACTACTCTTCCAGCATATTGATCATGAATCTACTTTCCTAGACTGCCACTTAATATATAAAATTCACTTACGGGTAAAGTGGTAGTAAGTGGAGTGGTAGTAAGTAGAGTGGTAGTAGACGAAAAGGTGAGGCGCTCACTAATCTTCCAGCAAATTTATCATCAATCTACTTTCCTCGACTGCTATTAAATATATTAAATCCAGTTACATGTAGAGTGGTAGTAGGTGAAGTGGTAGGTGGAATGATAGTAGGCAAAGTAGTATTAGGTGAAATGGTAGTAGGTGAAGTGATATTAGGTGAAGTGGTAGTAAGTGGGGTGGTTAGACGCTTACTACTCTTCCATATTAAATACATTTCTGCGTGGAGTGGTAGTAGACGGAGAGGAAAGGCGCTCACTAATCTTCCAGAAAATTGAGCATGAATCTACTTTCCTAGACTGCCACTCAACATATTATATTCACTTACGGGTAAAGTGGTAGTAAGTGGAGTGGTAGTAAGTAAAGTGGTAGTAAATAGAAAGTTAAGGCGTCCACTAATCTCTCAGCAAATTTAACGTGAATCTACTTTCCTAGACTGCCACTAAATATATTGAATCCATAGGGATGTGAACTTTATGCAAGCGCATAATTGCATAATTTTCCAAAAGTGTTAGAAATGATTAAATATCAATGCATTATCATATTTTGGGACCATAAGAC
>NC_046659.1:149674738-149682596 GCF_010883055.1 Belonocnema kinseyi | reverse complement strand
TTTTGGCAAATTCTGCTTTCTTCTGAAAAATTCTTTTTTTTTTTTGAAAATTAAACTATTTGTTTAAAAATTAGACTATTTGGTCAAAAAATTTTCTTTCTTGTTCGAAAAATATCTTTTTTTGTTAAAAAATAATCTTTCTTGTTATAAAGACAAGCGGTTTTATAAATTATTCGATTTTTTGAGCTTGAAAAATTTTCGGTAAAAAATTTCGATTATTTGGTTAAAAATTTAATTATTCTATTAAAAATGTAACTGTCTTGTAAAAAATGGTTATTTTGGTAATGAAAATTTAATTTTCCAAGCTTATGATTCAAAATTCTTCTAAAAATTGGCCTGTTTTGAAAATTTAACTATTTAATAGAAAATGTAGTGGTTTATGGTTGAGGTTTAATCTCTGTTTTTTTAATTCGACCATGTGGTTGATAATTCAATTATATTGTTCAAAAGTTTATATATTTTTTAAATTAAAAATTCAACTCTTTTGTTTAAAATTTAAATATTAGGTTGGAAATTTACCTCTTTTTTGGTAAAAAAAGTCTTGTTTTTGCTCTTAAATTTAACTCTTTTGTTGTAAATTAGCCTTTTTTGATAGAAAATACCTTTTTTTGTGATATTTTTTTTTATTACAATTCGTTTCTTCTTTGCCTAATATTTAATTTTTTTTTCACAATTTATTTATTTTTAGTTGAAAATTCGTAATTTTTATTAGAAATTGGTCTTTTGGTTGAAAGTTCATCTTTTTGGCTTAAAATTTAACTTTTTTTCGTTCAAGATTCATGATTTTAGTCGAAAAGTCATCAGTTTGGTGGAAAATAAATTTTCTTAACTGAAAATATAATTATTCCGTTTTTGCCAGAAATGTGATCGTTTTTAGTTAAAAAATCAACTGTTTGGATAAAAAATTGATCTTTTTGTTGCAAAATCGATTTTTTTTTGTTAGAAAATTAATCTTCTTATTTGAAAATGTCTTTTTTTTTGTAAAAATTGCATATTCTTGTTTGGAAATAAGACACTTGGTTGACATTTTAACGCTTTTTTCTAAATTCATCCTTTTTGTTTAAAATTTATCTAATCAAGTTAAAAGTTCATAATTTTAGTTGAAATTTCATATTTTGGTTTAAATTTCATTTATTAGAGTTGAAGATTCATCATTTTAAATGAAAATTCATCAGTTTGTTAGAAAACTAATTTTTCAAGCTAAAAATTAAACTATTCCATTTTTTGTTCGGAATTTTTTTTTTTTAATTAAAAATTCAACTATTTGATTGAAAATTGGCCTTCTCGTAGAAAATTCAGGTTTTCGTTGAAAATTCAACTGTTTAGTTGAAAATTAAACTTTTTTGTTGAAATTCTGATTTTTTCCTTAAAAAATTCAATTGTTTTGTTCTAAATTCAATTATTATGTTGAAAATTCATCTGTTTTGTTAATAAGTCTTTTTTTTTTGTTGTTAAAAATTTAACTGTTTTGTTGAAAATTCGTCTCCTTGGAAAAAATACTCTTTTTTCGTAGGAAGATTATCATTCTTGATTGGAAATTAAATTTTTTTGCACAAAACTGAATTAGTATGTTAAAAATTCAACTGTTTTATAAAACAAATGTCTCTTTTTGTCTAATAAATTCAACTGTTAAATTGAAAATACAATTATTTACTTTAAAATTAATATATTTGGTTGATAATTTTATTATTTTGTTGAAAGTTAATTCCTTTGGTAGGACCTTTCTGTTGAAAATTTAACTATTTGGTTGAAAACTTAATTATTTCGTTGAAAATTCATCTTATTTGGTAGAGTTTTTTTTGGTGAAAATTCAACTTTTCTGGCTGAATATTTCAACTCTCTTTAAAAAAATCTTTATTTTGTCTTGGAAGTTTAATCATTTCGTTAAAAATTAAGCGATTTACTCAAACGTTAATTTCTTTTGATGAAAATTTGATATTTTGTTGAAAATTTAATTATTGTGCTGAAAATTCGTCTATTTTGTTAATAAGTAATTTTTTTGTCGAAAATTTGAATGTTTTGTTGAAAATTCGTCTTTTTGAATAGAAAATTTTTACTTTTAAGTACGAAGGTTCATTCTTGGTTGAAAAATATTTTTCTTCTTCCTTTTTTACAAAATTTAATTTTTTCTAAAAAACTTGTATCTATTTGTCGAAAATTTAACTTTTTTTTGTTGAAAATGCGTACACTTGGATTTAGAATTCATCTCCTCGATTAGAGCTTCTTTGCTGAAAATTAAACTATTTTTTTTATAATCATTTTTTTGGTTAAATATTTATATTTTTGGTTGTGAAGAAAACTATTTGATTGAAAGTTAAATGCTTTAGATAAAAATATTTTTTTTTCGTTTAAAATGTATCTATTCTAGTTTAAAAAAAAATCACAAGTTTAGTTGAAAATTCATTAGTTTGGTTTAAAATTAATTTTTTAAACTGAAACTATAACTATTCCATTCTAGATTGAAAATTTATCTTTTTTACGCTTTTGTTAAAAATTCATCTTTCTCGTTTAAAATTAATTTTTTAACTGAAACTTTAACTATTACATTTATGTTTAAGAATTTCAATTTTTAAATTGCAAAATCCAACTTTTTGGTTAAAAATTGGTATTTTATTTGAAAATTCAACTATTTCGTTAGAAAATCATGTATTTCGTTAAAAAAAAAAAATTTGGAGAAAATTAATATTTGTGTTTGAAAAATCCTCTTTTTGGTTGAAAATTGAAATGTCTTTTAAAAAAGGGCCTTTTTTCTTGAAAATTCAATTATTTGGCTAAAAATAAGATTATATGATTAAAAGTACAACTATTTACTAAAATTTTAAACTAGTTGAAAATGTGATTACTTCGCTGAAAATTTATTTCATTCGATATTTTGTTAAAAATTCATCTTCTTCGATAGAACTTTTTTGTTGAAAATTCAACTTTTGTGGTTTAGAATTAAATAGCCTGATAAAGATGCGTCCTTTTGTCTTAAAAATTCAATAATTTCTTTGAAAATTTGAATATTTCGTTGATAATTTAATTAGTTTGTTAAAAATTTGATATTGTATGGAAAATTCAGCTTTTATGGTTCAAAATTCAAGAGCCTCAGAGAAAATTTCTCTTTTTTGACTGAAAATTCTACTATTCATTGTTGTATCTATATTCATTTGATTAAAAAAAAATGCCCTATTTTTCTGGGGAAAACTGCTAAAAATTGTTTTACGTTAAAAATTTATTTTGATGCTGCAAACAATATTTTATTTCACACTCGGCTGAAATGGCCACCTTTTGCCCCTGAAAATAGGGACGAATGTAGCATGTGTTTCCCGCAAACCGCATTTTCGGGGCGAAAGTAAAATTTGCGGGGCGAAAGTAAAATTTTCGGGGCGAAAGTGAAATTAACGGGGCGAAAGTGAAATTAGCGGGGCGAAAGTAAAATTTGCGGTGCGAAAATAAAATTAGCGGGGTGAAGGTAAAATTCGTGGGGCGAAAGTAAAATTTGCAGGACGAAAGGAAAATTAGCGGGGCGAAAGTAAAATTTGAGGGAGGAAGGTAAAATTAGCGGGGCGAAAGTAAAATTTGCGAGGCGAAAATGAAATTAGCGGGGCAAAAGTACAATTTGCGGAGCGAAAATAAATTTAGCGGGGCGAAAGTAAGATTAGGGGGGCGAAAGTAAAATTAGCGGGCGCAAGTAAAATTTGCGGGGCGAAAGTAAAATTAGCGGGGCGAAAGTAAAATTTGCAGGGCGACAGTAAAATTTGCGGGGCGAAAGTAAAATTTGCAAGGCAAAAGTAAAATTTTCAGGGTGAAAGTAAAATCAGTCGGGCGAAAGTAAAATTAGCGGGGCGAAAGTAAAATTTTCGGGCGACAGTAAGATTTGCGGGGCTAAAGTAAAATCAGCAGGGTGAAAGTAAAATTTGAGAGGCGAAAGTAAAGTTTGCGTGGCGAAAGTAAAATTTCCGAGGAGAAAGTAAAATTTCCGGCGAGAAAGTAAAATTAGCGGGGCGAAAGTAAAATTAGCGGGGCGAAAGTAATATTTGCGGGGCGAAAGTAAAATTAGCGGGGCAAAGTAAAATTAGCGGGGCGAAAGTAAAATTTGCGAGGCGAAAATAAGATTTGCGGGGCGAAAGTAAAATTAACGGGGCTAATTTTGGAAAAAATTGCTTCGGTCCCGCTTTTCAGAAATTAATTTCCAAAATTGTACGATCCTAATCGATTTGTCTAGAGGACGAAGACAGTGACAACAATAAGAACTCGACGACCACGATCAGTTATAAGGAGCGCAGGAGAGAAGCTCACACTCAAGCTGAACAGAAACGTAGAGACGCGATTAAAAAGGGCTATGACTCTCTTCAAGATTTAGTGCCGACGTGTCAACACACTGACTCCTCGGGGTACAAACTCTCAAAGGCCACCGTTCTCCAAAAGTCCATTGACTACATTCAGTTTCTTCTGCAACAGAAAAAAAAGCAGGAAGAGGAGAGGAACGCGCTGCGCAAAGAAGTGGTGGCATTACGCATCATGCAAAATAATTATGAGCAGATTGTTAAAGCTCATCAAACCCAGCCGGGACATTCAGAAATGCGGGTTTCTGATGAAACTAAATTCCAAGTGGTAAGTATAATAATGTTAAGAGACTTTGCACTTTTTTCGTTTTTTTTTTCAAGGAATCCTGTTTTTTAAGGACTCCTCTTTTTTAAAGGATTCTTTTTTTAAGGATTCCTCTTTTTTAAGGAATCCTGTGTTTATAAGGACACCTTTTTATTGAACTATTCCTCCTTTCAAGGAATGTTTTTCATTCAAGTATTCCTCTCTTTTTTTAAGGACTTCTGTTTGTTTACTTATTCCTCTTTTTTCAAGAATTTCTGATTATTTAAGGATTCCTCTTATTTGAAGAATTCCTCTTTTTTTAAAGGCTCCTTCTTTTTAAGGATTGTTCTTTTTTTCGGATTCCTCTTATTTTAGGGATTCCTCTTTTCATAAAGACTCATGTTTATTTAAGTTTTTTTTTAATTCCTCTTTTTAAGGTCTACTTTTTTTAAGGATTTCTCTTTTTATAATGGCTCCTTTTTATTTAAGTATTCCTCTTTTTAAACGATTTCTCTTTTTTTAAGGATTCCTTTTTTTAGGAGAACTAATCAATTTTAAGGAATCCTTTTTTTAAGCACTCCTATTTTTTAAGTATTGCACTTCGTGTAAGGATTCCTCTTATTTGAATGATTACTATTTTTTAAGGATTTCTCTTTTTCAAGGATTCCTCTTTTTTTGAACGATTCCTTTTTTTTAAGTTTTTATCTTTTTCTAAGTTTTACTCTTTTTATAAGGACTCCTTTTTATTTAAGTATTCTTCATTTTTAATAATTCCTCTTTTTTAAACATTTTTCTTTTTTGAGGATTCCTATTTTTTAGGGATTCCTCTTTTTTATAAGGACTCCTTTTTATTTAAGTATTCTTCATTTTTAATAATTCCTCTTTTTTAAGGACTCCTCTTTTTTAAGGATTTTTCTTTTTTGAAGATTCCTATTTTTTAGGGATTCCTCTTTTTATAAGGACTCCTTTTTATTCGAGTATTTTTTTTAATTGCTGTTTTTAAGGTCTCCTATTTTTTAAGGTCTCTTATTTTCTAAGGATTTCGCTTTATTTAAGGATTCCTTTTTTAAGAACTAATCCCTTTTAAGGAATGCTTTTTTTAAGCACTCCTATTTTTTAAGTATTGAACTTCGTTTAAGGATTCCTTTTTTTTTGAACGATTCCTTTTTTTAAAAAATTTTTTATCTTTTTCTAAGCTTTACTCTTTTCATAAGGACTCCTTTTTATTTAAGTATTCTTCATTTTTAATAATTCCTCTTTTTAAAGGATTTTTCTTTTTTGAGGATTCCTATTTTTTAGGGATTCCTCTTTTTATAAGGATTCCTTTTTATTCGAGTATTCTTTTCTTAAATTGCTATTTTTAAAGTCTCCTATTTTTTAAGGACTTCGCTTTATTTAAGGATTACTTTTTTTAAGGAATCCTTTTTTAAGCACTCCTATTTTTTAAGTATTGCACTTTGTTTAAGGATTCTTTTTTTTTAATGATTCCTCTTATTTTAAGGATTTCTCTTTTTTAAGGATTCCTCTTTTTTTTAAGTTTTTCTCTTTTTTAGGGATTCCTTTTTTTTAAGTTTTACTCTCTTTTAAAAGATTCATATTGATTCAATTTTCAAGGATCACTTTTTTAAAGAATTCCTCTTATTTTAAAGATTCCTCTTTTCTTAAAAGAGTCATTTTTTTAAGGATTCCTCCTTTCCCAGGAATTCCTCTTTTCTTTAATGATTCCCATTTTATAAGAATTCCTATTTATTTGAACATTTCTCTTTTTTTAAGGATACCTTTTTTAAGGATTTATCTTTTTTTAGGATTCCACTTTTTTAAAAAGATTTCTCTTATTTTAGGGATTCCTCTTTTTTAAGTTTTTCTCTTTTTTAAGGATTCCTATTTATTTAATTTTTAAGGACCAATTTTTTAAAAAGCATTCTTCTTATTTTAAAGATTCCTCTTTTATTAAAGGATTCCTCTTTTTAAGGATTTATCTTTTTTTAGGACTCCACTTTTTAAAGGATTCCTCTTTTTGACGGATTTATATTTGTCAGGGATTCCTCTTTTTTTAAGAGTTTCTTTTTTTAGAATTCCCATTTCTTTAAGTATTCCTCTTTTTCAGGATTCCACTTTTTTTATTCAATCCTTTTTTTAAGGTCTCTTTTTTAAGGATTCCTCTTATTTTAAATTTTACTCTTTTCTTAAAGGATTCTTATTTTTTTAAGGATTCCTCTTTTTTATGGATTACTCTTTTCTTAAGAATTCCTCTTTTTTTAAGGATTCCTATTTATTTAAGTATTCCTCTTTTTTCAGGGATTCCTTTTTTAAAGTATTTATCTTTTTGAAGGATTCCTCTTATTTTGGAGATTCCTCTTTTTTAAGAGTTCTTTTTTTAAGGATTCCTATTTATTTAAGTACTCCTCTTTTTTTAAGGATTCCTCTTTTTCAAGATTCCACCTTTTTTAAGGAATCCTTTCTTTGAGGTCTCTTCTTTAAGGATTTCTCTTATTTTAAAGATTCCTTTTTTCTTAAAGGATTCTTATTTTTTTAAGGATTCCTCTTTTTAAGAACTTTTTTTAAGGATTCCTATTTATTTAAGTATTTCCTTTTTTTAAAGATTCTTCTTTTTTGAAGAATTCCTTTTTAAGGTCTCTTTTTTAAGGAATCCTCTTTTTTGGATGATTACTCTTTTTAGAAGCCGATAAGAAAAACCAACTATTTTTTATTGAAAAGTCTAGTATAATATTTTTTGTTTAAAATTCATCTCTTTCAATTGAAAATCCTACTATTTGTTAGAAAATTGACTTATTTTGTACAAAATTTACATCTGTTTTGATCGAAAATTCAACTGTTTTGGATAGAAAAAAGGATCCTTTTGAATTGAATATTCATCTTCTTTGTTAGAACTTTTGTGGCCAAAATAAACTTTTCTGTTTAAGAATTCAACTGTTTCAACTTTTCTGCTTGAGAAATTCATCTTTTCAATTAAAAATCCAACTATTTTATTGAAAATTTTATTATTTTGTTGAAAATTCATCTATTCCCTCAAAAATTCATCTTCTTCTGTTGAAAATGTGTTGAACGTTCGTCATTTTGGATACAGAATTCGTCCTTTTAGATTGGAAATTTATCTACTTTGTTAGAAATTTTTTGTTCAAAATTCAAATTTTCTGGTTCGCAATTAAACTCTCTTATAAAAAATTCGTATTTTTCTCTTAGGAATTCAACAAATTAATTTAAAGTTGAACTATTTTGCCACATATTATATTTCTTTGGTTAAGCTGTTTTTTTTTTTTTTTTT
>NC_046659.1:149672470-149674638 GCF_010883055.1 Belonocnema kinseyi | reverse complement strand
GTGCATAATTTCAGAATTTTCACCGCATAATCACCGCATAAAAGACTCGAATTTTGGCGCATAATTCGGCATTCTCGAATGCATAAAGTTCACATCCCTATAAATCCACTTACGGATAGAATGGTAGTAAGTGGAGTGGTCGTAGATAGAGTGGTAGTGGGTGGAATGGTAGTAGGAGAATGCTGGTAAGTAGAATGGTAGTAGATCGAATGGCAGTCGGTAGACCGGTATTATATGAATGGTAGTAATTGGGTTGGTAAGGTTGGAGTGGTCGTAGATGGAGAGGCAAGGCGCTCACTAGTCTTTCCGAAAATTTATCGTGAATCTACTTTCCTCGACTGCCGCTAAATATATTAAATCTACTTACGGATAGAGTGGTGCTAGATGGAATTGTAGTAAGAGGAATGGTAGTAGGTAGAGGTAGTAAGTGGAATGGTAGTAGATGGACTGGTAGTAAGTGGAATGGTAGTAGATGGACTGGTAGTAAATGGATTGGTAGTAAGTGAGGTGGTAATGCGCCTACTACTCTTCCAGAAAATTCATCCTGGATCTAATTTACTCGACTAATAGGACTCAATTCCTGTTTTTAGAATCCCCTTTTTTCTCCGTTATCTAAGAGGATATAGGTGACACTTTATATAAATATGTTTACTGGTAACTGCTGCAAGATCTACGCCGACTAATTTAATAATGTCACAATTACTCCATCAAATATTTCCTGACCGGCAGTTTATCTGGTCATTGACTTGATGCAAAACGGAGAGTACCACTTCGTGAAGAGTCTACAAATAAATTGCTTTTTTGGTTAAAAATACCAGATTTGTGCAAAATACGGCGAACATTAGAATTACTATTGTAAATAATTTAATTTACTATTATTTACCTGAGGTTTACAATGTTCCTCCAACCAACTAAAGACACAAGCAGATAATTCGGCAAAATTAGCTACGGATATGTGCTCGAAGGTTTGAAACAAACGATCCATGATTGCCTGAAACTATAGATACACAAAAAAATAAGTTTAAGAAATAATTTCAATAATTAGATGAAAGAATCTTGGCAAGATTTTCGTTTATCTTAAATATTCGAATATAAGATACACAAGTGCGAATTCCTAAATATTAAGCTGCAAACGGTTCTGCAATGTAGTCTCAATATTTAATAATAAAAGTAAATTAATGTATGCACCATATTAAACTCAATATGAACTTTTAAGACAAAAAAAGAGATTGATTTTCAATAAAAAATATAATAGTTGATATTTTAACAAACAAAATTTGAAATAAAAAAAACAGTTGATTTTAAACAGACCAGACGAGTTTTAAACAAAATACATGAATTTTTAAACTAATAGTTAAGTTTTCACTATAAAAAAATTCATTTTTTACCCAAGAAATAACTAAGTTTCAATAAAATAGTTAAGTTTTTAATCAGTCACGAATCTTTATAAAAAATAAATGCAAAATACATGAATTTTGAAAATGCATTTAAACCCAGAAAAAGAATAATTTTTTTTTAGAAGACACTTGAATTTTCATCAAAAAAGGCGATAGTTAAAAATAGTTGATAATTTAACAAACAAAAATTTTTTACTAAAAAAAAGCAGTTGAATTGAACATAAAAATAACATGAATTTTAATTAATTTAATTTTAATTTAGGTGTATTCAAAAATTTAATAAATAAATCTTGAATTTTTAAAGAAAACGTTCAACCATAGAAAATAAATTGTCAACCCAAAGGAAACAATTTTCTATGAAAAACAATTGAATTTTTTGTCACAAAAATGAATTTTTATAAAGAAAAAAAGAATTAATTTTCAATCTCAAGCCGTTGAATTTTGGACCAAAAAAGATGACTTATTAACAAAATAGATGGATTTTCAAGACAATAGTTGGATTTTCAAACGAAATTGTTAAGCTGAAAAGTTGAATTTTAAACAAAACATTCTACCAAAGAAGATTAATTTTCAATAAAATAATTATATTTTCAACAAAAAAAAAGAAATCGAATTTTCAAAAAAATAGTTGAATTTTTAATTGAATAGTTGAATATTAAGGTCAAAAAGGCGAATTTTGTAGAATACAATTTATTTCTCAAGCAGAAAAGTTGAATTTTCAACTAAAAAAAGTTCTACCAAAAAAAAAAAAAAAGAGTAATTTTCAGTCCA